>NC_041399.2:83100931-83253431 GCF_900747795.2 Erpetoichthys calabaricus | reverse complement strand
CAGATAAAAGATTTTCCATCTTAAATTGCTTTCTAAATTGGTTCCATGTTCTGAGTGAGTGAAGCACAATTGGGTTATTAGTATATTTGCGATAACTTGCATTTGCATTTCTCCATTTAGCTTGTTACCATTTACACCTGTGTATATTTATTATGCCCTACTGGATTTCATTAACTACTTGGAAGGAAAGTGAAGAGAAAAAAGTGAAGGACTGAGAATTACTCATCCATTTTAGCCTTGAAATCATTTGGATGATATCCTTAGAAAATCTAGGATATGAGAATTACCTGACATAGCAGAGTTAAAGTATTAACAGGCCATGAAATTAAATTATTGGCAAGAATTGCTTTCTAATTAAGCAACTGGGTTAGAACAAAAACCTGCAGCCACTGCAACCCTCCAGGACTGTGATTGAGGACCCCTGCTTTAGAGTTTTCCAAACACAGAGTGATGCTTAGGCCAAAATACCATTATAAAAGTGCACAGGGTATTTGTGAATACAAGGGGTTGGGGGCAGAAATTACATATAAAAGAAAAGAAAGTCTGCCTTTAGTCTGGGTCTTCCTACAAAGGTGATCTTCCCCTACATATCACATAGGGTGGCTAGCCCAGTTGCCCCAGCACTAATTCACAAGGATACTCCTCTGCCTCACCTCTCACACCTTTCTCCTCACACCTTTCTCTGGAGCTGTTGAATTGGCATGGCACATGGGCAGAGAATAAGGGACAGGAAGATGGAACATAATCACTACACAAGCCAAGGTTGAAGCCAGGACATCAATAGCTAAAGTCATCTGAACAAAATTACAAAAACAAAGGCTGTCAAAAATTCAAGAGCCAGAAAACTGTTCATAAAAATACCCTCTAGGTTTGTTTATTGTTCAGGATCCTTCTATTGAGAAACACTAGTTTAAATACCATCACTTTGGTGATGTAATCATAGAACAATAGAGTACTGTGTTCTTGGAAGCTGTACTGAAAAATACAGCATGAAAAATGGCATAACAATCTTTTTTAAAATATGACAATAAAATAACTTTTAGAACAACAAAATGCGAGAAATAAATGACAACAACTGTAAGTTCTCCATTATTCTAAACCTTTACAAAATACTAAAATCCAGTAAAGAATTTCTAGAGTTCTGTAAAAATATTACAACAGCAGGCACAACAGATAACTTTGTAATAAAGTTTTGTCCAAAGGGGACTTTGAAGTCTTTTCTTGGGATCACTCCCTAACTATGTTCAGGGTTAGGAATATCATCTTGAACACCTAGAACTGTTCTCATATCATTCACTCTACTAGCCTCAGGTGTTCCAAAGGCTCTCCTTAAGGGCCTGAGCAAGACCCAGGTAGCATGTCAACTATAACATGGAGACATCCTGTGATATCCCATGTGGTGGGAAAGTAGCCCCCAGCCTACACTGTGGACATCTGATAGATCATGAGCTGAAGGGGATCAGAGGAGAGAAGAGACACAGACCAAAACTGAAAGGTGAAACGTGCAAGTTTATTTATAAGAGTGTTGTGACTTGTCAGGCAGACTTTGTTTCATAGTCCTTCATAGCTGACACTCCATCAAAAGCAAACAGAAACAAACACAAAAAAAAAACAGGACAAATGTGTGTGTTTACAGTAAGTACAGTGCACTGCTACAATCCTCTACACAAAAACTACACACACACGCACACGCACACACTAGAAGTAGTCAGTGTCCCTTCTCTGAACACGGCGCAGGAAGCTATTCAAAAGGGAACAATAGGAAAAAATATTTACAAGAAAAAGCGTGTGTATATAGATAATGAAAAACAATTGCACCAATTCCTGAAGAAAAAAATATCCTAAAGCCCAAATATGTCTAAATACCTCCACCAAAACTATCACTCGGTGATGTACACGTACAAAAAAAAATATTTACAAAGCCGTCAAGAATCAAAAACAACTGCTCCTTCTATAGCTCAGCAGTGCTTATCATAGACATAGAATTACTAGAAGCCGCATGACCATCAGCATCGCATGTCAATGTCGCCGCCATATTGTGAGTGGCACTGCTGTGGAGTGAAGAAATGGATAAAGATGCCTCACGCATGTGCTGCTTGGGATTGTACAAACCGCTGTACGTTCCAAACCAGATCCCGGGGGATTACATTTCATAGGTAAAGCTGAACAATTGTTTTGGTTATATTTGGCCTTTAGAAAATCCCATTTTATAATCTTAACTTTAGCAAGCTACCACTTGCTCACATTAAAAAACAAAGGAGGTCTGAGGGTACAGTCAAGGTGGTCAAAGTAGCTGAGCGTGTTATCCGACAGTCGACATTAGGGCAAGCTGTCAGTGTATCTTTGATCAGTCAGTTTGTTCAGTCTGAGATTGGTTCAGATGATGTGTTTTTTCTCAAGGAGCACATTGAGAAAACACAGTTTGAAATCAACAACCATCATTTTATGCTCATGTCTTTAGTTGTGTCTGTCTTCCACAGACTAAGGCTGCACCATATTGCCAGACTGAATACTCTCAAATTATAGAATGGCAACACACAGAAAAAGAAACGTAAGACAGTTCTGTTTCAAGGATTTTAGATCCCATCCTGTATATATTTAAGTAACCACATTGTGTGTGTGTGCGAGCGCGCGTGTGTGTGTGTGAGAGAGAGAGATTGAGAGAGGAATGAGTGAAATGTTTTCAGAAATTATTAAGCCAATTTGTATACAATGAAGTTGTTTATTTTTGTCATTGTGTGTATCATTTCACTGTTAAAAGAAAGACCAGACTGCCAGTTGCAGTCTTACTATTTTGACTTTCAGACATTGGTCAAGTTTTTGTCTCAATAATTAATAATAATAATAATACATTTTATTTAATAGGCGCTTTTCTTAGCACTCAAGGTCACCTTACAATAAAATTAAACAACATTAGTAAAATTAAAACAAGAGAATGATAAATCAAAAAGCAATAATTAGCAAACAAACAAAGATAACTGGCAGTAACGGTGCAAAATTCACAATTGGTATGCCAGTTTGAAAAGATACGTTTTGAGGGTAGTTTTAAAATGTGTTATTGAATCGAGCTGACGTATAAGAGAGGGAAGAGAATTCCAGAATTGAGGAGCACTATGAGAGACGCTCAAGCTCCCATAGAACAGAGTTTGATGTGCGGTACAGAAAGTAGAGCTGCAGATGAGGATCTGAGTGTAAGTCTGTAGGAGATCAGTGAGGTAGGGGGAGCTTTAAATGTTAACAACAGTATTTTGTATCGTATTCTGTAGTGAACAGGGAGCCAGTGAAGTTGAGAGAGAATAGGTGTAATATGTTCAGTGGATTTAGAACAGCAGGTTATTATTCTGGCCACAGAATTTTGAAGAAGTTGTAAGCGATGGATAGATTTTTTCATCAGAAAACCCGTTTTCCACGTCTACCTGTATTAGTTTAAATGGCACTTTTGCCACTCGCAATATGGCGGACGCGCTGATGTATCATGTTGACTGGGAAACACAATGAATGCGGCGTCTATATATACTGTATATGTCTATGGTGCTTACCCCTACCTCGCATTTAGGTACACTGATGACTCCTGTTGGCCGGCAACTACTTAATTATAACCAGGAAGATTATCCAGCCAATCCGCCACCCCCGTTTGCGCTACTCACCTATCAAGGCAGACGCTGGTGCATTCACACCGCACGAGCAACTTCTATTTGAAATCGGACAAACTGCCAATTGTGCGTGCAAGCCCCACGGATGGCTAACTGCTGTGCTGAGCTCACATACACCTTAGCCGTTGCTTAAGTAAGTAAACCCTTATTTACTTAAAATACGAGATCCCCTTCTCTTACTTACTACTTCATTTACAAATGCAAATGCCGGCATTTTCTTGCAGGCGCGCCACACCTCAAAACCATAAGGGCTATTCCTTTAAGCTGGCTCACTTTTACCTGTAAAGGTAGAAATGTTCTCGTTTAGCACTACATTAACTTACATTGGTAAAACTCAAGGCCGCACATTACCACACATCCTTACTGACGTTCTTTAACTTTACCTATTGACCACCATTGCTGTTCTGGAAAAACTACTTCTTAGGCTTTCTCACTATATGCAGGACCTACCCCATCCAGTTCTATATCATCTTCTCTGTTTCTGAGTCAAAGTGGATGGAAGATATTAACAGGACTAAAGGCAGAACCAGTGGGATGTTTTTTATCATTCTCCAATGGAATCATGGACCTTATCCGGCAATGTTTCTCTCGCTGTCGGTTTAACAGCCATTTCCTGGGTTAGCCCAGGTTGTCAGACTGACCACCAAATTTTTGGGGTATTAGAGCAGATGTTTTTGCAGCTGGTTGCCCTTCCTGACACCATTTTCATTTAATTGACTTTTATGAGATACAAGAACGGTGGACCTTATTCTAACCCCAGGTCACAAGGCCTGTCTCTAGCCTGCACTTTACTACACTATGGAATGTCCAAGAAAACCTTAACTGATTGGTTTTGGTTAGATAAACTTTGGCTTGCTTTTAGCTAATGATTATGGGTCACAGGGGCCGATTACCGGAGAAGGGTAACGTGTTACATGTTGGTCGGACGTGCAAGTATTACTTTCACTGTTCTCAGTACACATGACTACCACTTTACAGAAGTTTTCTTCTACTTTTTATATATATATTCTATTGTTGTGGTATTCTACTGAAATTCATTCCAGTCTCCTCATGCTTCAGTGCTTTGGTTCATGATAATCTCCATAATCCTTTCAGTCATGTCTGCTCTGAGTTGAGCTCCTTTTTTGTCTTGAAAGTGAAAGAAATCAGAGAAGAATTATTTCAGAAAGATAAAGAAGATAAAGGTTAAGATAATGCTGTCTTGCAGTAAGGAGGCCTGGGTTCATGTCCCAGGTCCTCCCCGTGTGGAGCTTGCATGTTCTCTCTGTCTCTCTCTCTTTCTCTCTCTGTGTTTCAACTGGGTACTCTGATTTCCTTCCACTGCCCAAAAAGATGCAGGTTAGGTGAATTAGCGATGTTAAACTGGCCATAGTGTGTGTTTGGTGTGTATATGTGTTGTAACAAGAAAAACCCAAAGACATTGGGAAGGTTTGGGGAAGCCACCCGTATAATATTTCCTGGCTGCAAAATCTGTCCAAATACAAAGACATGTTCACACAATCGAGTCCAAAACAGAACTGAGTATCATCTTAAGATGGCGGCTTATAAACCTTCGCAGGGGAAGTGATGTCATCAGGACCAAAAGTGACGTCGTTGGCTGTCCCAGAACAGGGTGGGATTTCCCTAGAATGGTCTGCAAGGAATTGAAAGAGAGAATTAGTGCACTTTGCCACCCCGTGGTCCGGCGTGAAACTACATTTATTCAGGCCCTTCGGTTGTCCCCTAAACACATGTGTGTGACAGTGTATATGTTCACCCTGCGGTGGACAGGCACCCCTGTCCAGGGTATGCTTTTGCCTTACGCCCAATGCCAGACTCTACCCAACCCCACTGCGACCCTGGTCTGGATTAAGAGGGTTAGAAGATGACATAACCTATAGCCATAAATATAGAAGTAGGTAATTTCCATCAATCCATTCTTTTTCCATCATTTATTGAATTATGGGATGATGGAAGATGAAACATATCTTTAGAACATCTGGCACAAAGCAGAAAGCAACCTTGCATGGCATACCAATCTGAAGCCACAACATTCAGACACACTTCTTAATTTACAGTTGGTAATTCAGTTGTGTAGACTGAAACAGGCTATTGTGGGACACTAAAATGATCTGACTGTTCTGTCCAGGAGGGGTTCTCAAAAATTTTGTTACAAGAATCTAGTAACCCATCTAGGAAACAATTTGGAATGCCTCCTACATGGGATGCCCATTTAAAAGCAGCAAAGAAGACTTGGATAGCACAAGTCATCTAGGTAAGCAGGAGGCAGATTTTGCCATTTTCCACACTCCCTTATGGTTGCCATGGAGTTGTAGCTAGAAGAATTATCTGGGGTCATTTGGAGGAGCTCCTAGGATTCTTTCTCAGTACGTTTCTGGGCTTTCAACTGACCTGTAGAATGCAATGCAATGGTGGAAGTAATTCATATGAATCTAGATTGTGGAGCACACTGGCTCAACTGGCAGAGTAGAGCAGGAAGGACAGAAGGCCAGAGTATTACAAGGAACCTATGGGAGATGTGTAGGAGTGGAGGAGACATGAGGGGGGCATGTTCGTACTTCTAGTAAGGTTATAGTTGTGGAAAGTAAGGCCCAGAAGGTCACCATGTTTCAGTTGTGTTTACCCCTTTGTCTCATACCTTTCTTTATATCCTTTCTTGTACTCCTCATTTTCCTAAATATATATGAAGATCTGGATGAGTCTAATTGTGTTCTTTATTCAGGAGTGGCTCACAAACACCCCTGCAAACCACAAGTGACATACATATCTTTGGGATGTGAGAGAAAAACAAAGAGAATACTAAGAAAAGCCCACACACGATGGCTAGCTGAATTAACTTTTAGAAATATCTTAAAGTGAATTTTAAGGTAACATGAAATAAACATCTCTGTTCATGACTTAAAATGAAATATACAATCTGAAAATAAGTCTGTTTCAAGATATCTTATATGCATTTTCAGATATCTCAAATATATTTGAAGACATTTTATAATGACACTTAGTTACATTCATATATCTGAAATTAATTTATAAAATCCAAAATGCATTCTATACTGTAATCCCTTGAAATAGCTTTCTGCCAGCCTGTGAAATACTCCAAGGTTCCTGCCAGTGCTTCAGGATTGACTGAACACTAAAATCGTATTCCAGTACTATGGAATACAATAAATTAGCTATGAAATGCTATCAGTTAGGATATGCATATTTTACGAAGACATCATGTTGTACAAGGGTGCAAAATCGGCAAACACAAGCCGCATCACCTTGTACTTATTTTTTATGATTTTATTTATTTAAGGAACAGATCATACTAACAAAACACAACCTAATCAAATGAAAAGAACACACATATACTGTAAAATGATATGTTTCAAAGACAATCCTATAAAACTCAGAACTACAACTAGAGAGCTCCTTCACCATCTTGTACTTCTGAAAGGCATCATGCAAAATGGCAACTCTTCATGAGACTTGCACACGTGGACACTGCATGGGCAAAGCGAAAACTGCCATTTCACTGTGTGGATTTAAATAATTGTATTGACTCTGAATTGTATCAATTCACCACTCTGGCACAGACCAATACTGCATATCTAGTTTACAACATAGAAGACAAAAGCAAAATGTTTCAAGAGTAATTCAGGGTTCTCCTGCAATGTGAACACTGTCAGTGTCACAAAGTCAGCAGTCTCTGTTACTTTCTGTTATCCACCTTCACTCTCTTCAGCATTACTAAGACCAAGAAAATCACTAACAGCTGCAGTTTTTCTCTGAAAGTCTCTGTCCGCCTCACAAGGCTTCTCTAAAGAGGTGCTTCCCTTCCTTGCATGGCTGGTTTCTTGACAATTAAGCCCCTAGCCTCGCCAGCCCATGAAGTGTTTGTAGATTCCTGCCTTCCTATCCTGCCAAGTGAAGAGCTGTCAACTGGCTGCTTCAACGCAACCCTATAATTGTTATGGAATAGCAATGGTGTTTCCCTGGCCCAGATGCCTTTCCTTTTTACTTGTCATTGTTTAAATATAATTTTATCATTGACTATACTGCATGTTTGTCTTCTGGTTTATATTATTGTGTTAAATATTATACTATTATGATTGTGTCAAGTAGGTATACAGTATGTTTCCTGTGTCCTTTGTCTTTTATATACTGAGCCCAAGGAGGTGGGCCCCCAGTCGCAGGACCACACTGCTTCTCAAATTTGGGGTAAGGCTGACTTTGGTTTTAGTCCTTTATGTAGCCATAAGGCCTACTTTTGGAAGTGAAGCCTTATTTTGCGTTTGTGGAGCCTAATAGATCATAACAATAATAACCATTAGATAATTTATAATGTGGGCGTCATGGTGGCGCAGTGGGTAGCGCTGCTGCCTCGCAGTTGGGAGATCTGGGGACCTGGGTTCGCTTCCCGGGTCCTCCCTGCGTGGAGTTTGCATGTTCTCCCTGTGTCTGTGTGGGTTTCCTCCGGGCGCTCCGGTTTCCTCCCACAGTCCAAAGACATGCTGGTTAGGTGGATTGGCGATTCTAAATTGGCCCTAGTGTGTGCTTAGTGTGTGGGTGTGTTTGTGTGTGTCCTGCGGTGGGTTGGCACCCTGCCCGGGATTGGTTCCTGCCTTGTGCCCTGTGTTGGCTGGGATTGGCTCCAGCAGACCCCTGTAACCCTGTGTTCGGATTCAGCGGGTTGGATGATGGATGGATGGATAATTTATAATGGTATAACATTGAAAATATTATTAATATTTTCAGAGATATCCCATAGTTTTTTTTATTTTCAAGCTTTCAGTGAGTCTAAAGAGTTGATAAGGAGGTTCTCCCATATTTTGCACCTTCTTTTCCACACATTTTGAAGCATCTCAGATACATTTCTGTGTATCTTAAAAAAAAGCCATGTGAGGCATTTTGAGATTTCTGAAATGCAGTTTAGTATAATCTTAAAAGAATACTACACCTAAAAATCTTATTTTTTATATGTTACTTACCCTAAGTAGTTTGTAGTGGTGGTCGAAAAAAAAAATTTTGTGGAGAAAAGACATCATAATGTTTCTAATAGAATGGGACCCTATTGCAACCAATGGTGGACACCATCAAATGACATATAAAATGTCCATGGAAAAAAAAAATGTCATGCTACTCCTGTCACATAATCTAGGAGGGTCTTCACTTCAAAAAGTGACTCATGAGGCTTTTAGTTTCCTCTTTAATGTTTGCTCTGTTTAAGTAACTAACACTATCTTAGCAAGAAAGCATGCATTTTGCACATTTTGAGCATAGGACTAGATGACTGACATGTTGAGTATGTGACATGACTAATGTGACATCTTTGTTTTCTTTTTTCCACGGATGTTTTATACATTGTTTGACATTGTCCAGCATTGGTTACTATAGAGTCTTGTTCAATCAGAAATGTTATGATGTCTTTCCGTCATGAAACCATGAGAATAAAAATTTCTCTCAGCCACCAATACAAGCTACATGGGGTAAGTAATATATGAAAAATAGTTGTTTTGGGTGGAGTATTTCTTTAAAATAAACAAGTCAGATGGACACCGTAGGAGATTTTACAGGACTACATTGTCAATTTGAGATATCTTGAAGTGCCCAGGAAGTTATTTTGATATATTTTAAAATGTGCTACAGAAATCTTAACATATAAAGGAACTTATTTTGATATTTCTTGAAATGAGTTTCAGATATGCAAAAAAATGAGCTGCATTTAAAGATATCTGAAATTTGGTCTTAGATACAGCATCTCTACCATAAATGTTCATTTGATTTGCCATACAAAGAGTTATACCAAACCATCTCATAAAAAACCTGAAGCAAAATACTAAATCAATACCAAAGAGGCACAGCAGATTATTTTACACAATGCAATAGTTTCAAACCAGAGCCCATAGGCTTAGGGCTATTAGGGATACAATCAACTGTAGAAACATCAGCTTAAAAAACAAGATGTAAACAGGGAACAAAATCAGAACTTTCCATCTGAGAATTAGTCCTTGCCATCGTTTAAGCCAATTTGTTTTGGAAACATTTTCCTTCAACTGGGCCTGTTGATCAAATCCTCTTTAAAAACAGACTACCATTTTTTACAAAGCCATTATAAAGGAAAGTTCTTTCAGAGTACTTACATGGGAGACAAAGCCTAGTCTGAATGTCATCATTTAGGGCTTGGGGGGGTTCTTAAGAAATACAATGTCTCTCAGTCTTCAAGCATTTACAGTATGTACTGCTAGATTTACTTCCTAAGACCAATTAAGGTCATATTAATCTACTATAATTAGGTCAAATGAAGCCAATAAACTACACTGAAATCTCTCCAGATCTAAATACCTTGAATATGTAACAATTATACCCAATCAGAGCTTTTTTATCTATATAAATAAATCAAGTGCCCCAAGTATTAATTACAAGCAAAACAATGAAGAGACAGTCATAAGGGCTAGAACATAAAGTTACACCAAACCATACAGATGGTAGTCCTCAGGAATATTGAGTTAACAGTCACCATGCAGCTTGAAATCCAGTCAAATAGGGTATTTGTAAATTATTCATTCTAAATATTATATAATTAATTGTTGAAAAGTAAAAGTAGCACCTGTTAATGTCTACCATGTCTGAATTCAGTAACCCTGTTAATGGTCTTCCAGCCTCTTTGCTTATCGATGGCTCCTCCTTTACTCTTTTTAGGCTGCATCTTTCTTACAGTATGGGCCTTATATTTTATGAGTCTCAATTGCCACCTAGGTGGGCTTTAAATACTTATATTAAACAACTTAGTAAACACATCACTCCCTGTGCTGTGGAAAAATTGAATTTAATTTCTCTGTTTTCCCTTTTTATTTAAAATTTAACAAATTCCAATTGTGCTTTTTTTACAGTGATTCAGTGGGGAAAACCAAACATCATGCTGGCTTTTGAGTGTAAAAGAGCTCCAGATTGTTTCCTGACAAACATCATACCAGGTGCACTAAAATGTTTTCCTTGATTTTTGACCAACATCTTATTTTCAGTTATTAAACTAGCAACCTCATTTTGAGGAAAACATAGCCAAGAAAAAAATAAAGTTAAAAATAGATGTTCACTCTAAATGCAGAATATTTTATGGGCGGGAGTTTGGAGAACAAGCAGCGACTTTCTGGCTCAGACATACTTGGAACAACACCTGTGGAAAGAAGGCAGTCACAGAGCACACTGAGTAATGGCCACCCTCCTTTGACTTTATTCACATATTTTTGGATGCTTGTTCATGTTGTCATTTTTTAAAATCAGCCAAAATGCTCAACTGAAAGCTAACAGTATCAACTATTCACATTACAGATAAGCTGCCTGGGAACTCAATGTAAGCAAAGAAAGGCAAATTTAAAATACAGGCAATTATCTGAGGTTCAAAAAGAGCTCTACCCCTTTACCACTTTACCCCTATTCCTGTTACTTCTTTTCCCTTTGGACCATTCCAATTGTACAAATGCCAAAAAATGCTGCATTACAATGAGGACAAAACAGATCATTTGCACCTTTGGCATTCATTCTCTTTAACTCTTTGACGGCTGAATATTTATTTCAAAAAACAGTTTCTGAAAAGCAATGGTTTCACACAGAAATCAACATAAAACGTCTGTTGCTGCATGCTGTGGCTACCAGTTTGCCAAGAATGTGCAGCAGGTTTGCTGCCAGGCGGTCTTTGTGTGACTGGGACAAAGTTGTGGTGCATTGCAATCTGTTTTCTACCTCTTATCATTGTTAAGTGGCAGTCCTCCCTGGCAAACATTGTCAATACAACGATTAGCTGGGGACCAATCAGCTGAAACTGGAACCTCACACTCGTTTTCAATCACTTGTACTAACAAGTCATAGTTCAGTTCAAAGATAATAGGCAAAACGTCGTCAATGCAGCATTTTGCTTTATGCATTCGCTTTGATCTCTCACAAAATGACAGTGCCATTTTTGCCGTTGTTTGCGCCTTGCTACTCACACGAGCGCAGGAAATCTCGGTCAAACCAATGAATCTAACTTTCCTTCTAGCAACAAGAGTTAAACTAAAACATAACGGTTGGTTTTGTCACAGTTTACAGTCAATTACTATCGTCAACTCCTCCTTTTGACAAAAGTCGACATCAGCCCTGAAAGCGTTAATGACAGAATAACTCATGCAAGACCTTTCAATGATTAACTACTTCAAATTAAATTTATATACATGAAATGATGAGACAATCTGAGCTCCTGGATGATTTTTTTTGAAAAGTTCCTTGCAAAAATGTGTCAGCACAGTGGTTAGTGCTGCAGCTTGACAACTTTAGAGTTCTGTGCCCAGATCTCAGCATGGGCATTGTATATGTGAAGTTTATATGTCATCCCTGTGCCTATGTGTTTTTTTTTCAGGTATTTTTTTCCTTCCGCATTCCAAAAACATAATTCTTAGGTTAATTGGTGACTCTAAATTGGCCCCATGTGAGTGTGCCATGCAGTAGATTGGCACCTCTCCATTGGCACCTGAGGCCATTATGACTGCATCAGGCCCACCAAACTCTGAACCAAATTAAGTGGTTTTGATATTGGGAAAATGGAAATCTATTGTTTTTCAATATTATTTTTTACTCTGCATTGCTGAATGTGTTTTCTTTCTGTTTATTGTCCAACTTCTTTCTTCTTGTTACTGGTATTTACTTCTTAATCATATGACCACATTAATTTTCAAGTGTTAAACTGTTGAGTTTACATTGATCTTCACCTCATGCTTAAGGCAATTTGGGATGCAATAAAAAAATGTCATATTTACATAATAAAATGAAATTTGTCATCTGACACAACTAATGGGTGGCGCTAATTTCTGACAGCATGGAAATACAAGCATTAGTAAATACTGTACCATGAGACAAATTGTCCATAAACAACTCTTGGCTCATTGTAAACTGAAAGGTGTTTTAACTTAGGAGTATTAGAAGGTATTTTAAAGACTCCATGTCTAAGTGAAAGAGAATTTTATACCAAGATGAGAAACTGATTTTTCTTTTCTCAGCATTGTGTTTTATGAATGCAAACATAATGCTGCTCATCATCCTAACAGTACCTACCCTGCCATAAAGCATGATGGTGCCATCATGAGGCCATGGAGATGTTTCTCCGTGTCAGGGTCTGAAGACTTGATTTTAATACACAAAGTACTGAAAAATCTGGAGTAAAACCTGTTACATTCTTCAAGATATTTTGGGTTTGGCTTAAAAGTTACTTTACACCAGGATGTATCAATATATAGTTTTAGAGTCAATTTAGTGTTGGGTTTTCTTGACAAAAACGCAGTGGCCTAGTTAAGGTCCCCATTTAATAATATGTGACAAGAGTACAAAATTGCACTACACTGAACACGATCAGTCAGTCATTCCCATTTGCTTATTTTTCCTGATGTCCATTAAGGTTGGAGCTTGGAATAGCATCTCGATGTAGACAGGAGACTTAAACATGGTCAGTAACAGACCTTTGTCATTTCCAGTCTGAATTGCTTGAGGCACCAAAACTGGATTTCCTTAGTGTGATCACCTAAGAAGAAATACTAGATGGTTTCAGAACCAAGCGGGCAAAAACATCATAATTTGTGTTTGCAGCCTGAACTTTTGACTGTGAGGAGTGCAATTTATCAGAGAAAGTTTGAGCTTCAGTATTCTGACTTGAAGTATCACAAGAATATTAACAATTGCTCAGGACTCACTTATAAACAGGTCTCAGTTTCTGTTCAGTCTTGTGTATCAGTTGTGTTCTAGAAGTACATACCCTATGATACTCATGAACCACTTGAGGATTCTGCTATCATATATATGATAATTTTAATTTTAGTGTTGCACAGTGGTGTTGTTGTTAATGCTGTTGCCTCACAGATCCACCACCTTGTGTATGAATCACTTGAATGTCTTTGTGGAGTCTTCACACTCTCTTCATATCTCTGTGGGATTCTCATTACAACTTCAAAGATGTACAGTACTGTGCACAAGTCTTAGGCACTCTAGATCAAGGATGTCCAGCTCCGGTCCTGGTGGGCTGCAGTGGCTACAGGTTTTCATTGTAACTGTCTTCTTAATTAGTGAGCCGTTTTCGCTGCTGATTAACTTGTTTTGCCTTAGTTTTAATTAACATGACTCAGGCTACTTAGTTGTTTCTTTTTCCTTAATGAGCAGCCAAACAATAATGAGACACAAAACAAGCCGCCACATGGCCAGCTAACCTGAAAATAAAGAAAGGTGAAGGTCTCGGTCATGCTGGTCCGCTCAGGTCACCAAAATATCTTGACGCTGGTCTTAGAAAAAAATCAGTAAATCAACAGTCTGTTGTGGCAGAATGAGAGCAGCAACAAGTCCTGATATTTAGTAACAGCTTTAAATAACAGCAAGAATTGGCTTCTCATTAAGAAACTGGTTGGAGTGAAATTGGCTGGAGTTTGACGTTCCAATTTAGCTGGTCATCTGTTGGCTCGTTTCACATCTCATTTCTGTTTGGCTACCATTTAGTGAAGAAACAAATCAATTCAGAGGACTTAATCTTTAAAAACAAGGATATTAAAATGAAGGGAAAAGGAGTTAATTAGCAGTGAAAACTGCTCGCTGATTAGGACAAGAGTTAGAATGAAAACCTGCAGCCACTGCGACACAACAGGACGGGAGTTGGACATCTCTGCTTTCGATAGTTCACAAAAATAATTGTCTTAGACAGATATCTTCTGGTCTAGTGTGTCAATAAAAGGAGCATATGCTAGAGTTCCAAACTCTCCTTTCACAAAAAGTGAAGCAACGCAACAACATATTTGAGTGTCCTTAAAGAAATACATTTAAATAGTAATAGACCATTTTTCAGTTAAAAAAACAAAATCTTTGTACGTATGAAGCACAGTGTTTGATTAAGCAAATATAACAAACAGGTGCTAATGATCAACGACACTAGGTGGAACCAAAGTTATTAACTGAAAAAGAAAAAGCTGTGTAGAGGGAATAAAACTGGACAAGAGACTGACATACTAAAGAGGTGAGGTAGATGTAGCACTGCAGATCTTACACCATGGCAAAAGTGAGCACAGCAACATGACACAAATTTCTCCCAAGTATGAATTTCATGGAAAAGAGGTGTTTTCAGATGTGCTGCCCAAGCTCTTTTGCAGAAGCACAAACAAATGGGCAAGGCTAAGGACTGGAAACACAACGGTCAACCATGGAAACTGAGCGCAGCAATTGAGAAATAAATCAAACTTACTTCCCTTCAAAATTGGAAGATGTCAAGTTGGCTCCGAACCACTGGGACCCTGGTACACAATATCTATAGTCTGGACAAGTTTTATCAAACCTGGTCTTCATTGAAGAGCCGTGACTAAATGGTCATTCCTCCGCTGTGGAAATAAAGCCAAATATCTCATCAACAATACACACAAAAACACAAGTACTGGGGTGCTGAAAAATGACAGCAGATGCTCTGGACTGAGGACTCAAAATTTGAGATTTTTGGCTTTAACAGAAAGAAGGTTATCTAACTGAAGGAGTGGAAAATGGTACATGGCAGGCAACAGTGAAGCATGGTGATGGTTCCCTGCTAGTTTGGGGCTGCATTTCCACAAACTAAGTTAGTCATGGATCACGGCTGAGATGTACAGGCAGATTTTTATCCATCATTCAGTACCATCAAGGAGGTATCAGATCGGCCCCATATTAATTATGCAGTATGACAATAACCCAAAAAAAGCACATCCAAAATAGTAAAACCTATCTACTGTAAAAAGAGAAACAGAGAATTCAGCAACTGATGGTATGACCCCCAAAAACCGAAATCATCGACTCAGTTTGGGGTTACTTGCAGAGGAAGTAGACAGCCAAAATCTGCAGTGAAAGTGTGTCAGGTTCTCTATGATGTTTAGAGCAGACAGCCACGTGAGTAAGAAACTGCATGCAAAATGCTGGCCATCCCCCAAATTTTCTTCTGTTTACTGAACTTTCTAGGACGTTTATTGAGTAGAGAAAACTATTTATGACATTAATTTTAAAAGCATTCCCACTTTACCGGACCTTTTCACAAGCGCCTAAGCCTTTGCACAGTGCTAGTCATGATAAGTGAAGTGTTGCCTCTGATGGCCCGTGAGTGTGCCCAGTGATACAAAACAGCGGTTGAAATGTTATGACAAAGCGTGCGGTACTGAGACAGCAGTGCTTGGCTTTAGTCGAATCCACAGGTCCGGGTCTGATTATTTCGTCAGCTTAATGACATGCTGAGTATGTTTAATGAATTATACGGAGGACTTTTGGTATGTAATAAAACATTAAAGTCGTACATTAATACAATCTCATCCCCACTTAATATAATTCGTGGCCGTAGCGGAGTACGAGCCCACAAAACGGGGCGTTAAGCGGAAAAAGTCCCGCACTTCAAGCAAAACTGTGACATCGGGAAAAGAGCTCATAATACAGTACGTGCAGTACAAGACATACACAACCAGCAAATTTTAATGTCACACGTGGCAAAACAATACTGCGAGAAGTTTTACACAAAATAAGATTAATGTGTTTTTGCTATATTTCACAGGTTAGTGCTGGCGAAATTATGTGGCCAGTGATTTCGTTTTACATAAACCAATGGCGCCCTCAATAGCCCACTCGTAGGATAGACGCTGTTTGGAAGCAGATTAACTGCTGACATTGCATTTTACCTTCTCAGTAGTTGCAAACACGTTAATGAGCTTAACTTTGTGATCGTCAGTGCTATGAAAATAGAAATGCGGTTTAGAGCAGCCAGTTTAACCGGCCAGAGTTAAGACTACAAGAAGGGTCGCCGCCGAGCCTATCGGGTCAATCTGTAGCCGAGCAGGTCGTCGCTCTCGAGCTCAGGAATCGGGTAAGTTTGAATGATGGTTTTGGTTTAAATGATGCGTATTGAGGCACCGGAACTATGACAGAAGACACTTCCCTCATATGGCTACTTATTCATTGTTAACAAATACAATTTATTTGAAACTATACATTATATTACGTAAATAAAATTTACAATTCGAGAAGGAAATATTCCACATACACTAATGAGATTTCATGGCACACTTGGCACACATTTCTGTAGCACAGGATTCACAATGATGACTAACAGTGAATTTAAATAGTGTACCTGCATTGGCACCAACCAGTGTATACTTTTTAAAGCACTGAATCATCCTATTAATTTTAAAACGATAGAAGTTAGCTTGATAGCGACTAAGTTAATTGCTAACTTTGACTTCATGGATCGTTTGGATCCTCCGAAGTTTCACTCCTTATCAGGAACTATATAGAATTTTGAAGGCATTGTTAAAAAATGTAGCCGAAAGGTAATTTTTTTATAAGAAAATAACACGAGTCAGTTTCAGCTAATAATTATGTAACGCCTAAGTTATTAATATGACAAGAAGCTAATGCAAAACTAGATAGATAGATAGATAGATAGATAGATAGATAGATAGATAGATAGATAGATAGATAGATAGATAGATAGATAGATAGATAGATAGATACTTTATTAATCCCAATGGGAAATTCACATAACTATGTTAGTGTCTTCTGTAACCTGACAGTACTTGAGTTGCAATGAAAACAGGATATTATCTATCTATCTATCTATCTATCTATCTATCTATCTATCTATCTATCTATCTATCTATCTATCTATCTATCTATCTATCTATCTATCTAATGAAATAATTTAATTTCTTGGAGGGCTGACTATCCTCATTTTTTGTTGTACTTCAGCGACATGGGTAGATTTATTTGGGTGATTTACATTTTTCTTAATTGATTGTCAACATTTTACCAGCTACACTTAAGTGGAACACTGTATTAATTTGCAAAATCATATATATAAGCTGTTTGACCAACAAACTGGAAAATTAGCCATGGAATAATTCCAGAAGGTAAAAAATCCTGTCCATTTTATGTTTTTCATTTTTGCTGGAATGCAAAGAAAATCTGAATTGGTAGCAAATGCTGAGAAAATGTAGGCATAACAAATGTATTGGTTTTGTTAGAGAATTCCAAAATTAGTGCACTAAATGGATAAAAGATATCATCAAACTCTGATAATTGAACAGTTTAGTGTAATTTTTCTCCTCAAAGACTTATCCAATTCTAGTTGCTTAAGTGATCTTTGAGCAGATGAATAGCAAATCATCATCAGTCAGTAAGAACTTGTGTAAAAAGATAATCCTATGATTAAAACATAACCCTTTTACTGAACATACACACTGGTAGTTATCATAAAGGAATCAAGAATAAAATCACTAGAAATGGTATACACATCGCCATCTATTAGCTATTGCTTTTTTCCATGTTTGAAATCTATGGTAGTACAATGTATCAAAATATAAACTAGCAAAAAGGATATGCTGTACTGTATGACGGTTCTTAATAATGAGTTCAGCATTATCTAAAAAGGCTTTCAGCTGCACCGATTGTTAACAGGTTCATACATTCAAGTGCATACCCATACAGTCTCCATTGGCAGTACAATGGAATTGAAGAGCTCAGTAACCTCTAAACATGACACTATTGTGGGATGCCCCGGTCAACTGTAAATGCTATTTTTGTGAAGTGGAAATGTCTGGGAACAACAACTTCTCAGCTACAAAGTAGATCATGCAGACAAAAAAGGACATGGAGAAACTCAAGTGGCCTGCACAGAGCACTGACCTCAATCCTACTGAGCACCTTTGGGAAGAACTGGAACAGATTGTGAGCCAGGTCTTCTTGTCCAACATCAGTACCTGACCTCACAAATGCTCTTTTGGCTGAACAGGCACAAATTCCCAAAGGGCAAACTTCAAATCTTTTGGAAAGCCTTTCTAGAAGAGTGGAGACTGTTATTGTTACACAGGAGGAACAACTCCATAGTAATGGCTATGGGTTTGGAATGGGATGTCCAACAAGCTCATAGGTGTGACAGTCAGGTATCCACAAAACTTATATAGTGCATGTTGCATGTGTTTTATTTAAAAAATGTATGTATACAGTAGAGGGCAGCATGGTGGTGCAGTGGTAGCGCTACTGCCTCGCAGTTAGAAGACCCGGGTTCGCTTCCCGGGTCCTCCCTGCGTTGAGTTTGCATGTTCTCCCCGTGTCTGCACGGGTTTCCTCCCACAGTCCAAAGACATGCAGGTTAGGTGCATTGGCGATCCTAAATTGTCCCCAGTGTGTGCTTGGCATGTGGGTGTGTGTGGGTGTGCCCTGCGGTTGGCTGGCGTCATGCCAAGGGTTTGTTTCCTGCCTTGTGCCCTGTGTTGGCTGGGATTGGCTCCAGCAGACCCCTGTGACCCTGTAGTTAGGATATAGCAGGTTGGATAATGGATGGATGGATGTATACAGTAGGAATGTAAATAATATATATCTAAACAACAGCTTTTGAGCATATTATTCTACTTTATTTACACAAGAAAACTACCAGTTCTATAAGCTGAATTTGTATGTAAAAAGTAATTCCTATAATTCCAATTCCCCTTGGGGATTATTAAAGTATCTATCTATCTATCTATCTATCTATCTATCTATCTATCTATCTATCTATCTATCTATCTATCTATCTATCTATCTATCTATCTATCTATCTATCTATCTATCTATCTATCTATCTATCTACAATTGTGAATGGACATGTGTGACGAAGTACATGTGTGAATGGAATGTATGACAGAGTGGCAAACTGTCTGGGGATGATTCCCGCCTTGTGGCCAATGCTGCCGTGATAGACTCTGACCTCCTGCAACCCTGAATAGGATTAAGCAGGACTGACAGTCATCTGATGTGATTTTAAACTCGAATGTAATCTTACCTGTATATAGCACAACACATTTCTACACTAACTCTGAATCAGTATTGCTTCATCGTAACCATAACAGGTAGAAATAATATTTACTTGCAGATTGCAAATATATTTTGTATACATCGCTTAAGAATATGTCCATTACTGTTGTAAATTGTGCTCATGCTGTTCAAATCCCTGAAATTTCAATATCTTTTGCATGAAAATCGTTGTTTTAATATATCCTAAGGAAAATGAATGAATAGTAATAATGAATGTCCGCATAAAGAATTCTTTTTATAGAAGAATCAAATCACGTGGTAATCCAGCTCAATATTACACATATATTTTATCCTGTGAATTAATATATCTAATTGACACACAAGGTCCCCAGCATAGCATCAGCAACACACATTTAATGCAGTCTTCAAAGAGATCTTCCAGACCTTTTGACAACAGAAGGGTCTAATCAGAAACAAGATTTTTAATGCAAGAAGCTTTAATAAGGGTATCAATTTTGCTGTCATCTTTGGTGTTCACGTCTATCAGAATTAGAGGAGATAGCTGTAGCTGTTTATGCAAGGTTGTTTAGAGTTTTTCCTATAGCTATTCCCATCAATTTTAACTGTGTTTCTATTTTTATTACTTCAGTATCATCTGAAGGTGACCAGAAATGAACAATAAAATATTTATTTTTTGCAGTTAGAATGGAGACATATAGATTCAAATATTTCTTTATGTGTCTTCCATAAAAGTAGTGATCATTTTGATGGTTTATAGATGCAATGAGAAGTAAAGCAAAATGAGACCTTTTATTGGCTAACTAAAAAAGATTACAATATGCAAGCTTTCAAGGCAGGCCCCTTCTTCGGGCAAAATGTAATCATAATGCTTTATATACAGTATATACCAGTAACAGCAAACTGCACGATAACGTGCAGTGAATACACTTGACTTGAGCATTCATAGTTTTCATACTTTTTCTCTTTATTTTTTTTCATTCGTTTGCTCAGAGGTTGATGTGCTTGCCGCTTCCTGAGCAGCTCTTCTTTTCTCCACCCTAACGGCCCGCTTCTTCTCTTCTTTCGTCGGCATCTTTTCTCATTAAAACTGATTAAGTCAGTATTTGTGCTGCAATTACTTAGTACGTTTTCCTTAATTTTTTACTTAAGATGGCACTTAAGTCTTCAATCTGCCTCAAGAATGATTTAAGATATGAAGAGGTAGGGGAAGTAACGGCGAAGGTGGTAGAGATG
Organism: Erpetoichthys calabaricus; assembly: GCF_900747795.2. NCBI lineage: Eukaryota > Metazoa > Chordata > Cladistia > Polypteriformes > Polypteridae > Erpetoichthys > Erpetoichthys calabaricus. Next base: position 83,232,744 of record NC_041399.2, on the reverse strand, counting down.
AGAATGGCGCCTGTACACATGCGCCACACGGCCACCCTGCTACGCACTGCCGAGAGTTGATTTTACAATAAAATAAAATAAAAATAAAAAGAGGAATAACCTTGGAGGTCAATCATCACCCCGAAAGCGGACAGTAGAGGTCACATAGTATATGTGTATCAAATTTCAGGTCAATAGGTCAAATGGTATGCGAGCTACAGGTGATTTAAAATCCTGGACAGACAAACAGACAGCCATGGTAGCGTATTATATATAAAGATTAGTAAATGTAGAGATATTAGTAAATTGAAATTTTCTTACTTCTTACATGTGTCAAATAATACATATTGGAGCAATACTGTATAACAGTAAGTGTGCTGGTAACATGCATATTTCAACTTTAGATATTCCATATTCACAAGGAGCATGTCAGCTTGTTTTCTCACACAACTACTGTAAAACAGTTTTTGGAGTGTTAATTGTCCAGTAGGCAACAAGCATAATCTAATCAATAGAGAACATCTTGTAAGGTAATTGTAAAACTGAAAAATGATGTGGTGTTCACTTCGATAATATTGAATAAAGTGAAGCATCTAGGAGAAAAACAGAAACGTTGAGTCCTTGTGTTGGTTTTGTCTTTTTATCATTTATTTTCTTTGCTTTTCCATTTTGCTTCGGAGACCCATGTCCACCAGGGCCATGACTTATGATATTACAGGGTGTTTATGTGGTGGGAGCGGCCACATGGCTAGAAATATAAGGTTACAACATTTCATTCCTCTCAATGATCACTTTTCAATTTCCTTTTAATACTCATACTGTATTTGTTGAAGAATATTTTCTGTCTGACCTGATGCATTGTATACATTGTTTTTGCCAACTAAGGGCAAATCAGTTTTATTTCAGACCTTACTTCATTTGTGTATTTCAGTATTATGGTGGTTGATATGGACAGCTGCCTACACTGACTGTATAGCTTCCATTGGGTGAAATGAACTCTTGCAAACTTTACATAAGACCATCATATTTGGCTTCATTTTGATATTAGGGTTAAAATTTTGGTGACTTAGTAGTATCTATTATTATTATTATTATAGTATCATTTTGGCAAAACATTTTTTAAGCCTGTTGATTGTATGGCCACCTTAACAATAGTAGTTTCATACACTGCGCATTACTCCTTAATAAAAATAATTCTCTTGCAATACTTTGAGTAAGTACTTTGAGAAAAGCACTCCAACAGAAATCAATAAATTTTGGAAGGCCTACTCGCCAGCCTGAAATAAAAAGTGGCATTTCTTCGGCAGTGACTAATGGTGCCCATGCCAAGGCCAAAAAAGTGCCCAGTCACCCTGGGCAAATATATCTGCTTATTTGTTAATATGGATAGTGAGAGGTTCAATAGCAGTGGCAAATAACTTTGATGACAAAGGGCTGATCAATTTTTCTTCTGCATTCTAAAGCAAAATATTTGCATTTCATATTTACACAAATAGATACTTCTGGTTTGGAGTATAATAGTTTAACTCATGCACATAATTTGGGTACAATTGGGATTTACTTACTTTTACTACTTGATATTCTAGTTTGTCTTTAATGTAATCATGATTGTGTTATTTTTTTCTGTATGTGAATTGTGGGTTCATATGGTGTACATTTTAACTACATTTAATCAATCCTCTTTTGCTGAAAATGGCTAATAAACAACTGATTCACTAGATATTATCATAACAGTAAGGAGAATGTTTGGCTGTTGGACAAAATTATCTGACCTGCCCAAGAGGATGGTAAGAAAGTTTGATATAATCAATAGGAACCCATAGGAAATGCCATTCTTATTAGATATAAATATCTCCTAACCGTCACATAGTTTGGTAACTAGCAATCAGACAGAAACTAAAGAGCAAAAAGTGAAGTTAAAGTAACAAAAAGTGCATTCTTTTTCTTTTCTCTCAGATGTTTTGAATGGCCTATTAGGAACCTGAGGAAAATGAAGTTACTCTTTACTATCATAGTTTACTTGACTTGGCTGGGTGCGTCCTGGTTCATTCATGCTCAAAATGAAGACAACTTTGTTCAGGAAACTCTAAAACGTATGTATCATAAACCTTGAACTCTACACAATATAAAGTTCCCTAAGGCACAAATAAAGTTACATGCAGGCATCTACTGTGAGCATTTCCAGATTTAAACATAAGCTAAACAAGCTACAACTTAGAGCCTCGAATAATTTTAGATTTTTTTTTTGACTTTTAAAAGTTTATCTGTCTTTTTATGTGTACTGTGGCTGTAAATATGTAATCAGTAAATGCATTCATTTAAAATTATATGTAAATGAATATAGTAAATGCTGTACTATTAAATCATTAAAAGGCATACATATTTTCACATTTTTGTGGCAATCCAAGGTCTTGTTTTGGTATGTATCTTCTTGTGTAACTTTTTAACAAGGGCCTTCAAACTTTGTATGGCTTAGGGCCTCACCAAGTCTAAATTCGGAACTACCTGTACAATTGCTGCTGCTGTCTCCCAGCTTCCATTCTTCTTCATGTTTATAAAAGGAAAAGGCTAAAATCGTCTCAGAATTCAGACTGCCACTTAGAATCTGATGAGGAGGGAAGCTAAGGTTGTTTTGTTAATCATTCACTTACCACAAATACTCATTTAATCAATTAGTTACACAAGAATATTAACAGTGATAGTCAAGACTACTGATGTACAGCATATTTTATGTTGGTCTCATTAAGAAAAATGTGTGGATAGTGGTAAAAGGTATGTGTTGTATTATACCCAGAGTACTGGGATAAAAATCAGTACTGGTACTGGAGATTGTGGAGGATTCAGTTCAGCTCAGTCTTATAAAATACACTTCAACATATAGCACTAAATCACTTTACACAATTATAAATATAATATATAACCTAACAAGACAATGACTAGATGCAGAATTCAAGCCCATATACCAAATCTTTGAGAAAATAGCTCTAAACTGTGCCACCATGTTATCCTATTTATAAACACAGTATAAAACTACTTGCCAAAGAAATATAATATTGAACACAAAAAATTACATATATGCCTGCATTATCAAACTTACTTAATTCAGTCAAGGATCAGAGGTTGTAGACAGTAACATAAAAATTAATTTGTCCATTCTTGATTTCCTGTGTAATTACCAATTATTGACAATAAATGTCTTCAGGTCAAAACATAAGGTAAGTAGAACATGAGTGAACAAATAATGTTTATTGTTTTTAATGTATTTCACTTATCTAATGTACAGAGTTAGCCAACATCATACAGATCTAAAAAAAAGTAATTGCTCCCTGGTTAAATGGGTTGAGCCAACCGGTTGAACATAGGCAGGATAGTTTATTGCCAGCCCTACTCAATATCAGCCTCACTAATTTTAACCTTTAACATCTGATTCAAGTTGCTAGCACAAAGACCCAACAAGTACATAATGTCACAAAGGAGGAGAATATCAAAAACAAAAGATGATAAAAATGTTGCTGATACCTATCGGGAAGAAGCAACAAAGCCCTTTCTAAGGGGTTGGGTCGCCACCCAAAATAGTGATAGACATAATCTCTAAAAGGAAAACAGCTGAACAGTACTCAACTTTCCCAGAAGTGGCCAACCTACTCAAATGACTCACTGTTCAAGACTGATAGTCAGAAAGACACTAGACAAAATGAGTTTCATGGGAGAGCAGCAAGGAAGAAATCATTGCTAACAAAAGAAAACATAAATTGTCACCTCTGAGGAAGTACTGGAATGATCTCCAAAACCTTTGGGAGGATGTTCTAAGGACAAATGAGACCAAGGTGTAACTTTTTATATCACCTTGGTCCTATTATGTCTAGTGCAAACACAACACTGCACTCTGGAGTAGAAATATAATAGTAACAATCAAATATGGAGGTGTTAGTATGGTGTGAAAATTCTTTACCGCAATAGGACACGAGCAACATGGTATAACTGAATAAGCCATGAATTCAGCTCTGTATCACATATTTTTTAAGGAGAACCATCTCTGAGCTGTGAACGTAACTGGGTCTTGCAGGAAGACGATAATTGAAAAACAGCAGCTGTAAACATCAGAATGGCTTAAAAGAAGAAAAATGAAAGTTTTGTACTGGCCTAGTCAATGTCCAGACCTTAAACCCAATACAGATTCTGTTGTACTTCATACTGAAGTACCTTTTTTTTTTTTAAATTTAAGCTGTTCTGCAAAAAAAGGTGAGCTAAAAGTTTTCCACAATGATTAAAAAAATTATGGAAAATACTTGGTTGTAGTTTTTAGAGGTGGAACAATCAGCTATTAAGTGTAAGGGTGCTGATTACTTATTCATGATGAGCTAGTTGGTGTAAGATAACTTTGTTCATTCAGTAAATGAACTCAGTAAAAATGTTATTTGTTCACTCAATTGCTTTTTGTCCAATATCAGATTTTGGCTTAAAATCTGAAAACATGAAACCATCAAAGAGTTGCACTAACAGAGGAAATTACCATATACATAGTTCACAACACTGTAAGTGTATAGGTTTAAAAGATTCTGCTTTCAAGTTCCAATTGTCCTAATTTAACTGACTATTCAGCCACACTATGGTTTATGAAAATGATGAGTTGTAAATTTTCAATGCAGTCATTTTTCTTTGCTTGTTAATTAGAGTGGCATTCCTGTGCAAATTAAATTAGTTACTGACCTGTTTCTTTATTCTTCTTGGGAATCAATCTTATGTTCTTCTTTTGAAAGAATTCTTGTTGAGTGTGTCTTTCATCTGCAGACTGTAGTTCAAATAACTGAATTGTGTCTTCATGACCTGCTTTTTAAAAGCACTCTTTTGTTTAAAACATTCCTCAAAAGTTTAAGAATTCCAATGAGTAGTCATGGATGCAATTAAGGATCTGTCTTAAGCATAGGAATGTATAATTCATCTTCATTCTCCCCTTTGGTGTGTGGCATTGCAAGCTGATTGGTTTTAAAAGGTCATGTAGAAAAAAAAATGCAATACTAAGAACAAGTTGGAGAGAGAATATACACCAGTGGAATAAAATCCTCAATATACATCTTTTTATTTATTAAACAATGCTGATCCAACCCAGCCACAGGGGATGCACAAACCAGTGTGTTTCTTCGAGCCAGTCCCAAACCCGGATAAATGGGGAGGGTTACGTCAGGAAGGGCATCCGGTGTAAAATTTTGCCAAATCAATATGCGGACGACAATACAAATTTCCATACCGGATTGGTCGAGCCCCGGGTTAACAACGACCGCCACCAGTACTGTTAGTCAACAGGGTGCTGGTGGAAATTGGGCTACTGTTGGCTGAAGAAGAAGAAGAAGGAGAAGAAGAGGGGGGAGACATGTCCAGAGGCAGGAGGAGAGGAGGAAGGTAAAGAGAGTGGAACTGAGGGTAGGAACTTTGAATGTTGGCAGTATGACTGGTAAGGGGAGAGAGTTAGCAGATATGATGGAGAGAAGGACGTCTGATATATTGTGAGTGCAAGAGACTAAATGGAAGGGGAGTAAGGCCAGGTGGATCAGAGGTGGATTCAAATTGTTCTATCATGGTGTGGATAGGAGGAGAAATGGAGTAGGGGTTAATCTGAAAGAACAGTATGTCAAGCATGTTCTGGAGATGAAAAGAGTGTCAGACAGAGTAATGATTATGAAGTTGGAAATTGGAGGTGTGATGATTAATGTTGTTAGTGCATATGCCCTGCAAGTTGGGTGTGCAATTTTTGGAGTAAGTTGGATGAAGTGATGAACAGTGTACCCAAGGGACAGAAAGTGGTGATTGAAGTGGATTTCAATGGACATGTGGGTGAAGGGAACAGAGGAGACAAGGAGGTGATGGGTAGGTATGGCGTCAAGGAGAGGAATGAAGAAGGTCAGAGGATAGTGGATTTTGCCAAAAGGATGGACATGGCTGTGGTGAATATGTATTTTAAGAAGAGGGAGGAACATAGGGTGGCGTACAAGAGTGGAGGAAGATGCACACAGGTAGGTTACATACTATGCAGAAGAGTCAGTCTGAAGGAGATTGAAGACTGCAAAGTTGTGGCAGAGGAAAGTGTAGTTAAGCAGCATAGGTCTGTAGGATGATGTTGGAGATCAAGAAGAGGAAGAGAGTGAGGGCAGAGCCAAGGATCAAATGGTGGAATTTGAAAAAGGAAAACTGCAAGGTTCAGTTTAGGGAGAAGGTGAGACAGGCACTGGGTGGTAGTGAAGAATTACCAGACAGTTGGGAAACTACAGCAGATGTAGTAAGGGTGACAGCAAGAAGGGTGCTTGGCGTGACATCTGGACAGAGTAAGGAGGAAAAGGAAACCTGGTGATGGAATGAGGAAGTACAGGAGAGTATACAGAGGAAGAGGATGGCAAAGAAGAAGTGGGATAGTCAGAGAGATGCAGAAAGTAGACAAGAGTACAAGGAGATAAGGCGCAAGGTGAAGAGAGAGGTGGCGAAGTCTAAAGAAAAAGCGTATGATGAGTTGTATGAGAGATTGGACACTAAAGAGTGAGAAAAGGACCTGTACCGATTGGCTTGACAGAGGGACCGAGCTGGGAAAGATGTGCAGCAGGTTAGGGTGATAAAGGATAAAGATGGAAACGTACTCACAAGCGAGGACAGTGTGTTGAGCAGATGGAAAGAGTACTTTGAAAGGCTTATGAATGAAGAGAACAAGAGAGAGAAGAGGTTGGATAATGTGGAGATAGTGAATCAGGAAGTGCAACGATTAGCAAGGAGGAAGTAAGAACAGCTATGAAGAGGATGAAGAATGGAAAAGCCGTTGGTCCAGATGACATACCTGTGGAAGCATGGAGGTGTTTAGGAGAGATGGCAGTGGAGTTTTTAACCAGATTGTTTAATGGAATCTTGGAAAGTGAGAGGATACCTGAGGAGTGGAGAAGAAGTGCACTGGTGCCGATATTTAAGAATAAGGGGGATGTGCAGAACTGTAGTAACTACAGGGGGATAAAATTGATGAGCCACAGAATTAAGTTATGGGAAAGAGTAGTGGAAGCTAGGTTAAGAAGTGAGGTGATGATTAGTGAGCAGCAGTATGGTTTCATGCCAAGAAAGAGCACCACAGCTGCGATGTTTGCTCTGAGGGTGTTGATGGAGAGGTATAGAGAAGGCCAGTAGGAGTTGCACTGCATCTTTGTGGACCTGGAGAAAGCATATGACAGGGTGCCTCGAGAGGAGTTGTGGTATTGTATGAGGAAGTCGGGAGTGACAGAGAAGTATGTAAGAGTTGTACAGGATACGCACAAGGGAAGTGTGACAGTGGTGAGGTCTGCGGTAGGAGTGATGGATGCATTCAAGTTGGAGGTGGGATTACATCAGGGATCGGCTCTGAGCCCTTTCTTATTTGCAATGGTGATGGACAGGTTGACAGACGAGATTAGACAGGAGTCCCCATGGACTATGATGTTTGCTGATGACATTGTGATCTGTAGTGAGAGTAGGGAGTAGGTTGAGGAGACCCTGGAGAGGTGGAGATATGCTCTAAAGAGGAGAGGAATGAAGGTCAGTAGGAACAAGACAGAATACATGTGTGTAAATGAGAGGGAGGTCAGTGGAATGGTGAGGATGCAAGGAGTAGAGTTGGCAAAGGTGGATGAGTTTAAATACTTGGGATCAACAGTACAAAGTAATGGGGATTGTGGAAGAGAGGTGAAAAAAAAGTGCAGGCAGGGTGGAATGGGTGGAGAAGAGTTTCAGGAGTGATTTGTGACAGACGGATATCAGCAAGAGTGAAGGGGACGGTCTACAGGACGGTAGTGAGACCAGCTATATTATATGGGTTGGAGACGGTGGCACTGACCAGAAAGCAGGAGACAGAGCTGGAGGTGGCAGAGTTAAAGATGCTAAGATTTGCATTGGGTGTGACAAGGATGGACAGGATTAGAAATGAGTACATTAGAGGGTCAGCTCAAGTTGGACGGTTGGGAGACAAAGTCAGAGAGGCGAGATTGCGTTGGTTTGGACATGTGCAGAGGAGAGATTCTGAGTATATTGGGAGAAGGGTGCTAAGGATAGAGCTGCCAGGCAAGAGAAAAAGAGGAAGACCTAAGAGAAGGTTTATAGATGTGTATGAGAGAGGACATGCAGGTGATGAGTGTAACAGAACAAGATGCAGAGGACAGAAATATATGGAAGAAGATGATCCGCTGTGGCAACCCCTAATGGGAGCAGCCGAAAGAAGAAGAAACACTGCTGATCTAATTTGATGCCACAAACTCAGTGATAAGTGGAAGAACAGCTGATTAAATCAGACATGAGAATTAATGTCCAATTAGGAGATGATGAACTCCGCCGTGGACAGTCTTAAGCTTGGCTGAGAAAGGAGGAGGGTTGGGCATAGAGCTAGCTACCCACCCTGTTAAACTAAACCTGGAAAAAAAAAACGCCAACAAGAGATCAACAGGACTCAGTACTGGGAAGAGATGGGTCTTCGACAAGAAGATTTATGACGCCATGTGATGGAAGCCTGAAGTCTTGGGAAGTCACAAGACCGACAACACTTCTTTTGACCAGGGCAGCCAATTCTAGAATGTGAGAACCATGTATTAGACAGGGAACACTTTTCAAGTAGAGGTTGGAGATGAAAAACTACAACTTCACCCTGCTTGAAATCAGTGAGACCAAATGGACACAGTCTGGACAGAGTCTAACAAGAGAGGATAATATACTCCTGACATGAAATGGATAATGTTCCCCACACTCAAGGAGTAGCACTGATGTTGTCCAAAGTAACTCAGAGAGCTCTTATAGGATGGGAAGCACATGGCAAAGGATCATCACAGCATCCTTCTAAACCAAGAAGAATAAGAAGATCAATATGAATATTGTACAGTGCTACATGCCTACCAACTACAGAGAGTAGGCAGACAAAGACCAGTTTTACCCCAGACTACAGTCCATCATTGAGAAGTACCCAGAGAGATAGAGACGTTAATATCCTGATGGAGGACTTCAGTGCCAAGATCAGAAAAGACAACACTTAGTACAAAGACATCATAGAAGGCCATGGACTAGGGAACATGAACGAGATTGGTGAGAAGTTGGTAGATCTGTGTGCACTGAGCAACTCTGTTATCAGTGGCAGCATTTTTCCCCACAAAAACATCCACAAAACCAATTGTGTATCGCCAGTGCAAAGTTCAGAAGATCAATGCAGGATGTGAGAGTAAAGAAAGGAACGGACATGACATTAGATCACCACCTCATTGTGGCCAAGTTGAAGCTGAAGAAAAGCTGGATGATGGCACACACAACACAACATAAGTATAACACAGCTCTCTTGAGAGAGACTAGCAAGCAGGAAGAATTCAGCGCTGCACTCAGCAGCAGGTTTCAAGTCCTACAACACCTACTGGAAGAGGAGGAGAGTACCCTGGAGAATAAATGGAAAGAGATAAAGCATACAGTGATGTCAACATGTCAGGAAGTGCTTGGCTCCAAGAAGTACCAGCGCAAGGAGTGGATCTCAGTGGACAGCCTGTGCAAGATCCAGGAGAGGAAAGTGAAGAGGACGGTGTTCAACAGTAGTTGGACAAGAGCAGAGAAGGCCAAGGCACTAGCAGAGTACACAGAAGCGAACAGGCAAGCAAAGAAAGAGGTCCACAGTGGGCACCTCACAAAGGCATTCGAAGTGAGGACCTGCGTCAGACAAGGCTGTCTACTCTCACCATTTCTCTTTCTACTGGTGATTGACTGGATCATGAAGACCACCACACCACAGAGAAGACGGGATACGGTGGACACCTAGGACACAATTGGACAATTTGGACTTTGCTGATGACTTAGTACTATTTTCACACACTCAACAGCAGATGTAGGAGAAGACTAACAACATAACAGCCACCTCTGTGCAAGTGGGGCTTAGTATACACAAGGGCAAGAGCAAGATCCTCAAAATAAACACAGTCAGCACCAACCCAGTCATAATGGATGGTGACGCATTAGAGGAGGTGGATTCCTTTATTTACTTGGGCAGTGTCATTGACAAGCAGGGCGGCACAGATGCTGAAGTCAGATCACAAATCAGGAAAGCACAAGCAGCAACTATGGAACATCTGGAGTTCCAAAGGAACTTCCAGTCAACACCAAAGTCCAGCTATTCAACACCAACATTAAGGTAGTCCTTTTACATGGAGCAGAGACATGGAGAACTACAGACAACACCACCAAGAAAGTGCAGGTTTTCATTAACAGCTGCCTGCAAAATATTTTCTGCATTCACTGGCCAGACACAATCAGCAACAGTAACCTCTGGCAGAGAACAAACCAGATACACATAGAAGAAGAAATCAAGAAATGGTTTTGGGGCTGGATAGGACACACCCTGCAAAAGCCTGCAAGTAACATCATCAGACAAGCCCTAACATGGAAAACCCAGGGAAATTGGAAAAGAGGCTGACCGAAGAACACCTGGCCAAGAGATTTGGAAGCAGATATGAAGACCATGAGGATCACCAGGAACCAGCTGGACAGAAAAGCCCAGGACAGAGATGCTTGGTGATCCATTGTCAGTGATCTATGTCTCAGGAGGGATAGTAGGCGAAAGTAAGTAAGTAAGTAAGTAAGTAAGTAAGTAAGTAAGTAAGTAAGTAAGTAAGTAAGTAAATAGGTAAGGAGATGATGAAGAACTGCAGCCAATGCAGCACTCCATGACCAGGCTTAATGCTCCCTATTAATAAGAGAGTTTGCTTTTTTGTTTCTCTTGCTTATCAAACACAACAAAACTATTTTCTAATTTTATTCTGATTTTTGTTCTATATGTATTCTAATTTTATTCTAGTTTTTAATTTTATCACAATTTTTTTATTGTATGGGTTGCACAGTTTCTTGTGGTGGAGTGTAAGCTACAAAATGAAAATAAATTACTCAGTTACATGGTACATGTAATGATGCACCTTAATAAAAGGATGTCTTTGTGTTCTCTGTGTGTTTGTATAGTTGCTATGTTTATGCCATTCCAAAAGATCGCACATCACAAACATTTTTATAAAATGCATTGCATTTGTCTTTCAAAAAGATGGTGCATCACAGACATTATCACTGCTTTTACAAATCCCATACTGAATGACATATAAGAGAGACATATGCATTTAATGGTGCACCTGAAATGTTAACTCTGAAGTCTACATTGATTACTTAGATTTCAGTGTGTCTTAGACAGGTAGCAAATCTACTACATTATATTCTCCAAAGTGCTGAAATGACATTTGAGAATAATGATTGGACAAAATAAGAATAATTTAAAAGTGTTGCGTTCATTCTCACATGTAGTCCACAAACATTAGTTAAAGTGGCTTGCAAAAAGACAGTCATCATATCTGAGCAAAGTGACATTTAAGTGTATTATGTATTTTACTTATATAGTTATTTTTAATAACAATTTGCCCTCCAGTCTACAAACATCTAAATAAACTTGCCTTCCACCAAAGTTTCTTGTGAACAAAAATTTTTCTTAAATTCCACTCCTTCCCAAGTCATTCCTGTTCAATTGTATGATCAAGTCTCCTAACTGCGAGGCAGCAGCACTACCACTGCGCCACTGTGCCGCCTGGGCATATTTGTGGTAGAAGAAATCTAAAATAAGTTAATGTAAAATATTATACACCTAGAAAGTAAAAATGTTAGATTTGAATTCACAATGGAAGGTCTGTACATTGAAAGTACATCTTATGAGAAGGATTTAGGACTCATAGTGAATGGCCTGTTCTTCTGTAGATTGTTCTAATATTCTGATAAAGAATTTACACTAAGAAATGTCTGTTGCTTGCCTGTGGTCTGACATACAGTATCATTGACTTTGGCCCATGGTGGTTTGAGAACCACAGTAACTTGCTCCTTCAGGACCAATTCTAATGTATTTTGGATTTTAATAATTTTCTGCATGCATCCTGTAATTTTTTTCTTTCTCAGAGTGCAAATTTGACTAGATATTTCATTGTACTTCACTCCTTCAACTTCAGTGTAGAGATAGCTTGTCATATCAGCATTTAGAGATGCACTAGTCATAGGGCTACATGTGGATCTTGGAGTATGTGTATTACTTATCTTTAATTTAAAAATGTTTTCCAAGCATCCATGATTAAAAGAGAAAAACACACGCAGACTGAAACAGATGAATGGACTGAAGAATATAATTATTTCCTGAGAGTGTGGGATACATAAAGGTAAGAACAAAGAAAACAGATACATTGCTTTTTTATTTTCTTCCTTAGAATTGTCCACTAGAGGAGAGAAATATGTAAATGAGGAACTGCAGCGAGCTTTATCTGGTGTAAAGCATATGAAGAAAGTTATAGATCAAAATGCAGAAAAGCATGAACATCTCATTTTGTCATTGAAGCACAGCAGTGAAAAGAAGCAGGTAAAGCCATGGAGCATATGTGCGCGTTTTTGTGTATGTATGTATGCACAATGTATAGTGTTAAGAATGCAGTAATACAGCATACGTTTTGTGACAGTTCCTATTAGTTTGCTATGGCTTGCTTAATCTTATTCAAATCAATAAATATCAATACCCTTTTCAAAACATTTGGGTTCATCATGTAAAGTCATAACAAACTTCCCTCTTATAAGTTTTGTACTCCTTTCAAGATAGTTGCCTTGAATTTTTCCTCTTCTTTAATTACACTAAACAAGCTACTGCCAATAATTTCAAACTATTGCTCATCTCATGGCATTACACCAAGTACAATTTCATAATTTAGCTGTTTGGTGATAGATAGATAGATAGATAGATAGATAGATAGATAGATAGATAGATAGATACTAATACTTCATTTGTTCCTAAGAGAAAATAAAAACCTTACAGAAGCTCAAGAAAAATAAAAATATTAAAATAAATAACAGCCTTCCAAACATACATAAGATAATAAGAGAGCTGCTAATGTCCAGACTTGGACAGGGCAAGGCTGGTTGGAATATAAACTAGAATATAAATTAGAGAAAATGGGAGCACCAGGGCTAGGCAAGAATATAGGATGTTAATCAAGAGCAAAATGTGAAATGGATCAAAGGAAAAGGCAATGGAGCAGTCTGAGTAATGAAGGAAGGAGGTTAAAGAACAGAGCAACAAACAAACCAAGAGATGCCAGAAAAAAGGCATAGTATGAAATATACAGTATATTGTATAATTAAATTTGTAAATGGAAGGCAAAAATAAATCTCTGTGCAGAGATGAAATATTGCCAGCATTACAGTATAGGAGAGTTCACCTATTTATATATAGTATAGTCAGCAAAAGCTGAAAGAAATGTCTAAAACAGACTGAACACAGAGGTGTGGCAAAATATTATTGGGTTATAGGTCAATTTTTGACTGTTCACTGTTAGTAAACAGCTTAACTGTGCTGTTCATTGTAGTTTTCCAACCACAATATCCTTTCTTGAGTGTTATCATGTCTCCCAAGCGTTAAGACTCTTGTCATGTCAATTTGTGGATCCATGCATATTACATACAGTATTTCGGATGTCATTTACAAATGGCCTCTTCTTTTATTGGATGGAAAACAAGATATGAGGATCCGTCAATAGTGTTTTACTTTGGTCCTTTGTCATGTTTTGTTACTGTGGCTGAACACTGAGGTTCTTATTCCCATAAATTCAGAATAAATCTTCATATTAGCATTTAATCAAAGGCCATTTTTTAAGATTTGGTATTCTATTGAGACAATAGAATGAAAGTAATTTACAAATTTAAAAACTCTTAAATATATTCTTTATAAATTTTGGAATGCACAATTTCCATTCCTTTGTTTTATTTGTAGATGCATCATGCAAAAATGTAGTGTGATTTATCATCACAGTCTCCTGCAATGAAGGATAGAAAAAGTCAAAATAACACATTGTCTTTCTCTAAGGCTTCTTTTTATTTATATTAGAGAGCACTTCAGCTTGCTAATGATGTTCAACAAAAGTTGCAAGACGCAGAGGATCAGTGCAAGGAAGCCTTACAAAATTCTTGGGACGACTGCAAGCCTTGTCTTAAAGATACCTGCCAAACATTCTTTACATCAAATTGTCGTAGAGGCTTTTTTTCATTTTCTGCCAAGGTAAGTGAGTTTAAGGTGGAGAAAATGACATTTTAAAGAATCTGAAGTCGAATGATATAAAATAAATATAAGTAACATTTTCAAATGCATATGTATGCTTGTGTTAGACTTTTAAGAGCTTATTTATGAGTAGGTCACAGAAAAGAGGGGTTTATTTTTCATTCATTCAAGATGTGCTTAGGGACCTGGCATGGGACAGCAAAACACATACATTTGTGAAGGTCCTGGAACAAGATTACAGTGGGGCAAAAAAGTATTTAGTCAGCCACCAATTGTGCAAGTTCTCCCACTTAAAAAGATGAGAGAGGCCTGTAATTTTCATCATAGGTATACCTCAAATATGAGAGACAAAATGAGAAAAAAAAATCCAGAAAATCACATTGTCTGATTTTTAAAGAATTTATTTGCAAATTATGGTGGAAAAAAAGTATTTGGTCACCTACAAACAAGCAAGATTTCTGCCTCTCACAGACCTGTAACTTCTCCTGTAAGAGGCTCCTCTGTCCTCCACTCGTTACCTGTATTAATGGCACCTGTTTGAACTCGTTATCAATATAAAAGACACCTGTCCACAACCTCAAACAGTCACACTCCAAACTCCACTATGGCCAAGACCAAAGAGCTGTCAAAGGACACCAGAAACAAAATTGTATACCTGCACCAGGCTGGGAAGACTGAATCTGCAATAGGTAAGCAGCTTGGTGTGAAGAAATCAACTGTGGGAGCAATTATTAGAAAATGGAAGACACACAAGACCACTGATAATCTCCCTCGATCTGGGGCTCCACGCAAGATCTCACCCTGTGGGGTCAAAATGATCACAAGAACGGTGAGCAAAAATCCCAGAACCACACGGGGGGACCTAGTGAATGACCTGCAGAGAGCTGGGACCAAAGTAACAAAGGCTACCATCAGTAACACACTACGCCGCCAGGGACTCAAATCCTGCAGTGCCAGACGTGTCCCCCTGCTTAAGCCAGTACATGTGCAGGCCCGTCTGAAGTTTGCTAGAGAGCATTTGGATGATCCAGAAGAGGAATGAAACCAAAATAGAACTTTTTGGTAAAAACTCTACTCATCACGTTTGGAGGAGAAAGAATGCTGAGTTGCATCCAAAGAACACCATACCTACTGTAAAGCATGGGGGTGGAAACATCATGATTTGGGGCTGTTTTTCTGCAAAGGGACCAGGACGACTGATCCGTGTAAAGGAAAGAATGAATGGGGCCATGTATCGTCAGATTTTGAGTGAAAACCTCCTTCCATCAGCAAGGGCAATGAAGATGAAACGGTGGCTGGGTCTTTCAGCATGACAATGATCCCAAACACACCGCCCGGGTAACGAAGGAGTGGCTTCGTAAGAAGCATTTCAAGGTCCTGGAGTGGCCTAGCCAGTCTCCAGATCTCAACCCCATAGAAAATCTTTGGAGGGAGTTGAAAGTCCGTGTTGCCCAGCGACAGCCCCAAAACATCACTGCTCTAGAGGAGATCTGCATGGAGGAATGGGCCGAAATACCAGCAACAATGTGTGAAAACCTTGTGAAGACTTACAGAAAACGTTTGACCTCTGTCATTGCCAACAAAGAGTATATAACAAAGTATTGAGATGAACTTTTGTTACTGACCAAATACTTTTTTTCCACCATAATTTGCAAATAAATTCTTCAAAAATCAGACAATGTGATTTTCTGGATTTTTTTTTCTCATTTCGTCTTTCATAGTTGAGGTATACCTATGATGAAAATTACAGGCCTCTCTCATCTTTTTAAGTGGGAGAACTTGCACAATTGGTGGCTGACTAAATACTTTTTTGCCCCACTTTACATACAGTATGTACCCACCATAGGTTAGTACCCTGCTGGATTCAAATCTTCAACCTTGCACTTATCAGTCAAGCAACCTGGTGTAAAAACAAATGGCTTAGCTTCCTAGGCTAAAAAAGGTAAAACACAAAATCCTAGTTTGTGAAACTACATCCACTCTTCTTCTGAGTGACACCCAATATCACAGACTTTCTGTATTTTTGCAGCCACAAAATTAAATAACATTATGAAAAAAGTGCTTGCTAGGCTTTTACATTTTTTCTATAATAGTTCAAAGTTGGCAAGCACTTTATTAATGGTCATCTCAAGGACATCTCACGTGTCAGGGTTTGCATTTAGTTTGTCTTTTCTTCTTTGAAAATTTTTTCTCATGTTTAGATTCATCATACCTTTCATGTTATATTTGTCTCCTGTCAGAATTTTGAATTACATTAAAGAAAAGCCCTGTCTTTACTTAAGAAAGAAATAATGATTTCAAAGAATTTCAGGTCCATGACTTTGCTCCCTTACATCTATAAATTGAAATGTTCACCTTACCAAGCTGTAAAACAACACAGCAACTCTAGAGGCAACTCACAATTGTCAAATCTCTTGTATTCTTATAATTACAAGAAAATCCCCACACGTTATAACATAGTCTTCTGTTTTATAATGCACAGTGTGGTATTATTCAAACCCTGTTTTATATTAAAATTCTGTTTTTTTTCTGCATTTATTTATTAATATAAGAATTGTAGATTAGATGAAGTCTGTATTAATTATGCAGTATTTTAAGAAGAATAATCCTGGAACTGGCCCGTTATCTTGAGCTCATGGACTCTATATCCATTCACAGGTGGAGAATTTTTTTCAAGAGTTTTCACCTTTCCTTAGCACCTTTGACAACCAAGACATTTTAGTGAATCAGAATGAAGAAAGTGGTGATAACGTGCTGGCACATATGGAAGATTCTTTTAAAGAAATGGTTTCTGAAGTGAGCATGTTGTTTGACAGAAGCGTGTCTCTCTTTTATAAACTGCATGAAGAATTTGATCAGTCTTTTCAAGCTGCCTTTATTTCAGGCCTAAATGTGGAGGGTGCACAGAAGAAAAAGATACCACTTAATGATGTTGATTCTACTCAGGGATTCCTTGAAGGTTTGACACTGGAAAATGTGATGGAGTCTTTCTTTGATTTTGGAAAAGCAATTTTTGAAGAGTTTAGCTCTGTGGTTACAGAAGTGCTTGATGAATTTAATGATACTGTGACTGAAGAAGAAGAACACGAAGAAGGCAAGTTTCTAGTGGGTTATGTTAAAATTATTTAGGAATAATATTTTGCCTGAAGGAGAAGGTAAGTGAATTTTTATCATCTTTCATTTCTCTCCAAATGCTAAATTAGAAGCTAATTTGAATATCTTTTTTTTGTTCATTTTAGTATAACGTCTGTTCTGAAGCTTGGATAATAGAAAAACTAAAGCTAACAATCAGATCCTAGCTACTTCAACCAAGAAAGTGTATTAAATAAATTAGCTGCTCACAGCCTAAGTACTATATATCCAGATTTGTAATCTCTTCTTTTTTGGCTATGTTTTGTTTAGACTAAATTTCTTTCACTAAATTTTGTTTTAACATAATCAGAATTTGGCAACCTTTATTACACAACATATTATTATTATTTATTTATTACAGATCCAGAAAAGGAAAATCTTTCTTCTAGGATAATGATCAGACCAAACAAGAACCTGTGCAGAGCCCTCCGCAGAAATATCTCAGAGTGCTGGCACTTGCAAAGCAAATGTTATTTATGTCAGGAGCCTTTGTCACAAGGTAAGTAGAATCTGGTTGGCTATAATGCTTTTAGTGCTTTTAGGAAAATTAGATAAAACGTTGTTTCCTCCCTGAAAAAATAAAAAGAAGGTTAGAGGCACAACTTTGCAGTGGTATAAGTTTCATCAGGTGATCAAAGCTCATGGCTCATGCCATTTGACTCTACTGTATATAAGCCATTTTTCCTTTTAATGAGGGAATATCTTTTCTTGGGTAGGCCTCCTGAGAGACAGAAAAATAAATTCTGCATATCTACTGTCTAGATTGGACAGCATTTAATTCTATGACCTGGCCACCTCTATTCCTGCAAGCTATGCAACCTTATCTCAGGTTAACCAATTAAAAGGTTACTGAGCAAGGTATCCTGTCCCACTATGTATTAATACTCCCCAAACACTCTTATTCAATGTGCTTTGTTTCTATCTGAAAAGAAATATAGTAGTGTCACCCTAGAATAAGCAAGAATCCTCTTTATTCCCTTTTTGTTTTTAATTAATTTATTGAGTTTAAGGTTCCACTATAATACATATATTACAGATCAGTAAGACATATAGTACCACATCTCATTTAAGTTCAATGCTTATCTAGAGGGAAGAGTAAGAAAATCATTTAAAAAAATAAAATATGAAATAGGTTAGCAATAATTCATCATGTTTAATTAATTGCGGACAACTTTAAAAAATGCCTGCCAATCTCAAAAACATTTGGAATTGATCTATATAAATTTATTTAACTCTAATTTCAGGTAAGGGGATTGATTGCTGTTCTAGCCAACAAGTTAACATTTGTACTTACTAATGTGAAGAATTTTTTTTCTCCATGAAGAATGCTCCAGTGTTCCTGAGTTGCGTTCCAAGCTCAGTGAAATCTCACAGCTTATGAACATCTCTATTCAGCAATACGAGGAAGTACTTCAGATAGTCCAACAGCATGCTGAGAACACGGGTAGCTGGTTCAAGCACATGGCAGACAGTTTTGGCTGGGTGGCTGAACTTGTTAATGCTTCAGTGGATTCTGACAACATGTTCAACATCACAACTGTAAGTTCTGATTATTAACTCTAACTAGGCAGTGTTCTCTTGTATTATTTGTTTATTTACATTGCTATTAATAATATTTAAACAAATGCATTTTTGCATAATAATAAATATACTTTTTGTCTTTTCAGGTGAAAATAAAAAACATCTTTGTAAAAAAATGGTAAAAAATATACATTTGTTTCGCAGTTCTGATTCTCTTGATTGTATTATCATCTGAACTGTAAAAAACATACATTTTAGGTATAAAAAGAGATCAATACTCTTAATTATATTTTCTGATGATTAGTCAAAAATCTTTTAAAGATTATTTTTAACGTGTGTCACGCCTCACTCCTTTAGATCTTTTTTTTTTTTTTTTTTTTACACAGGATATATTTTTATTAAAAAAAGTGAGGCTTCAAAGGTTGAAAACTACTTATGCCAACTGAATATTTGTAGTGAACAATACAAATAAAAGTAATCTGCAGCACCTCACTACTGCATTTATAGTTCACTTTTAAAAATTTACAATTACTTAACCACTGTAATTCACAATAGTCAAATTTCAGGCACAATCATTCGTTAAGCTGTACATCATTTATCACTTAACTTCTAAAGTCACCTTTTGAATATCACACTTCATCCCACTTTGAGTCTAAAATCAGTCCTCACCATTGACTGAGTGAAATGTCATGCCAGAGATCAAGTATCACACTTCAATAAGCTGTACTTTTATTGCATGGGGCATCAACCTTCATTGAGTCCCAAGACAGGCTTTGGAGTTGTGTTAGTCTTGACAACTGTAAGTAATTACATAAGTATGTAAGTAGGTAGGTAACTAAGTACTGTACATACTGTAGTTAGATACAGTAAGTAGGTCAGACAGTCTACAACATACTGTATTCTCTGTTTTGATGATAGGTAAAATGTTATCCCTTCTCCTGCTATCTAGTCCACAGACCTACGTGCAGCTTTGGCTCTGCATAGTGCTGCAAATGTTACACAGTTTTTATTTATAATGTGTGTTAGTTATAGTACCATATTGTTAAATATCTGTGTGGCAAGTTCATGTGTTAACACTAGCTTAGCATGTGGAAAAAAGGCATTTTAAAGCAATGAATTGTTTTCATATTTACTTTTTATAAAATTTGATTGAATATGTATCCAAAATACCTGGTAATAAGTTAATAATAACTGCTGATTTACTAATACAGTATATACAAGATATTATCTTCATGTTTTCCTTCTTACCAGCCCATTTACTATAAGTCAATGCTCAATTTCTTCAAAGAACATCATTAAGGGTAAAAACTGCATATTACTAAGAAACCCTGAACCATAGTTAGAAGAAATATATTAAGTGTAATTATACCACAAATGCTAAACTGATGACTTTAAAGTGGAAAGAGAAGAAATAGACATAAGTGACAAAAAAGCAAACATTACAAATGGAGTTAGAATTATGCTGTAAATACAACAGTCTAACATTGCTAAAACCAAGAAAATGGATGTCATAAAGGTACTTACACAAAAGCAGAAAGTTTAAAAAGAAAAATATTTGAAGAGGATGCAGCCAAAAACTTCACCAAGTCAATCATATTGACTTAAAAAAGCTAGTGGGAGGATTGTGTAGACCAGAGAACACTGATTTTGCCTTCAAGAAATCAAATATATTGATCCACTACTTAAGGGAATATAAAAAAGACATGCTGATTTATTAATAAATGTAAAAAGAAAGGCCTCTTGAACCTATTGATCACAAATGTATTTCTTCATCACGTCATAGAAACTGACAAAGTGTACAGCAGCAATGGCTGGGGAATGTGGGCTTAGAACATAGGCACTTGTCGGGAGACACTAAAGAAATAAATCTGCTTTGTGAGAAGGAGGAAGTTGTGGGTTTGCAAGTTGCTTAAAATAAGCTGTCACTCCAGAAGTCACAAGATGACATTTCAACCTATTATTAAAACAAAAGGCAACCTCCGTAAGAGACAAAATGGTAGACAAATAAGATGTTAAAAATAATACAAACGTGCCAAAACTTAATGTGCCAAAATTATTCAAACCCAGAATTATAACACCTACATATTAAAGACAAACTAGATAGTTGAAGTATTTCTGCTTACTGTGTGTTTAAAACTAGAATAAAGGATGTTTATCCCTCTGTTCATACATTTCCCTCACTTTATAGTGTATGAATGAGGTACAATTTAAAACTATTGTCACTTGCGAATTCATGTACCAATAAATATTTTGTAATGTCTAGGGAAGGGGTGGCCAATCCTGATCCTGGAGAGCCGTAATGCCAGCAGGTTTTTGTTCCAACCCAGATGCTTAATTAGAAGCCAATCTGCACCAATAAAAGATTTTATTTAATTTCATAGCTTGTCAAAGGTTAATCTATACTATGTCAGTTCACTTTTAAATCATAGATTTTTTCCTTGCTAATGATACATGTATCATCCAAGTGATTTGAAGGCTAAAATGGATGAGTAATTTTCAGTTCTTCACTTTCTCTTCAGACAGTCCTTCTGACTACTTATTTAAACCAAATAGTGAATGGTGAATACACACAGGTGGAAATGGAAACAAACTACATGTAGAACTGCTGGTTCCTTTGTCATTTGCATCTTATTGCTAAATAAGGACTAGTAAAAACATTCTATACAGCTGTTTAAGACTAAAATAAGCAATTAAGGGTTCGAAATCTTAACAAGCGAGACAACTAAAATGAAACAGAAAATTTTCAGTTGAGCAATAAGTGCTTCCTCAGCATCCTGAGGCTACCACAGCTCTCCAGGACCAACATTGCTCCGTCCTGATTTAAAGGATCTGAGTCTTAAATAGCAAACAAATTAAACGAGGTTAATAAGTAGCAAGAACTAGTCATTAATTAAGAAAATGGTTAGAATGAAAACCTGAGCCACTGTTGCTCTCCAGGATCAGAGTTGGCCACCCCTGGATAGGGCATCTTGATAAATGAAGCAATATGTGTGATACCTCATTCTTTCTTTAAAATGTTATAAACACAAAAAAAATATCCTTTGATGCACTCAGAGACAATAAAGCAGCTGCACTTTATTTTGACAAATGGGCAGAGACCTGCTTAAGTTGTATGCACAGAAGCTTTATATAAGGCAGACTTGGAATCTGGATGACAGATTAAAAAAGTGACTTTGGTCAGAATCCATGTTGCTAATAACAAAATATCACTTAAAACAGTTTTTTTTTTTCATAGGTGTATAAAATGTTTACCTGATTGTTATATGAATTTAATGACAGGCACAAATTGGCCAAGTGTTAATTTTATCTGTGAGCATCATTTTTGTTTTGTCATTTTGAACTTTGTCAGGGATCTTTTTGAAATTTAAGCTTCTTGAATTGTAATGTGTTATAATCCCTTGCTTTGTGTTTTTTGATAAATTATATAAAATACTACCATATTTTATAGTAAAAGAGCAATATTATAGTAATTTTATGTAATTATTACACCAGTAACTGAAAAAATTAAAGTGACAATTCTAATATGCTTGTTACAAAAGGAAAAAAAAACATTGAACTTTAATATAATGTATATAAAAATACACGGGTTATTACTTGTTTAGAACACAGTAAATTGACATAAATATTATTTTAACTACATTAAGTGATTTCAGCCATTTGTTGGCTCATACCATGTACAGTATGTGAAAAATATAACACAGAAATATTGTCCTGTAGGTTTTGCCTCAAGGAGATGAGACGGATCCAATGAGCACTTCAGATACCACAGTGGAAGTGAACCTGTTAAGCTCCCCCACTTTCACCTTTACTGTGCCTGGTGGATTAAAAGTACAAGACCCTGCTTTTGTCAAATATGTGGCTGGAGAAGCTTTGGAACACTACAGAAAGCTATTTAAGTTAGTTTTCCTAAATATTTTTCATATTGTATTTAAACTGTATAACAGAAATGCACAAGACCTTAAATTATTGCAATATAACAGTCTTATACAGAGGAAATTAATTAAATCAAACATCAAAACTATACAGACATGTCACCCTCCCTGCTGCCAAGACTGGCTGTCCACTTAGCACATCCTTGCAGTGACTCCTAAGCTCCCTTGCACCATCATGCTCCTCCCACTTCCTGGCTATTTTTCCTTCCATGATTTGACCTGTTATTATGTTCCTCTTAACTTTGGTGGCTATTAGTATGTTATCTAGGGCTTTACTTCCAAAACTGGTCAAGTTTGGTCCATCAAATTATTCACTCCCACAGACCACACTGCTCTCTAGCAGCTCTTGCAGACTATTCTGTCTCTGCTTCTTAAAAAAGTATAGAAACTTCTGTGAATAACCACAGCCCCAGGTACTCAATATCATCTCAATATCTTCAATAACATGTATGTGTACAATGCCTTCAGAAGGTATTTAGACTCCCATCACTTTTTACACATTTTGTTATGTTGCAGCCTTATGCTAATAGCGTTTAAATGCACTTTTCCAGCATCAAACAACTCTCAATACCATAGAAAGAAAAAGCAATTAATTGATTTTAATTTAGCTGAATTTTTGAAAATGTATTAAAAATTGAGAAAAAAAAACCCCTAAAATTTCCCAATGACACAAGCATTCAGACCCTTTTCTCAGTATTTTGTGGAAGCACCTTTGGCAGCAATTACAGCTTGCAAATCTTCTTGTATATGATGCAATAAGTATTGCGCCCATGGATTTGGAAATTTTCTGCCTTTCTGCTCTGCAGATCCTGTTAAGCTCTGTCACATTGGATGGCGAGTATTGGTAGACAGCTATTTTCAGGTCTCCCCAGAGATGTTCGATTGGGCTCAAGTTTGGGCTCTTTGCTGGGCCACTCAAGAACATTCACAGAATAGGCCCTTAATGACTCCTGTGTTGTCTTTCCTTTGTGCTTAGCGTCAACCTTCAGCCCAGTCTGAGGTCCAGAGCTCCACCAGGTCAGGTTTTTAATATGGATATCTCTGTACTTTTCTCCATTCAGCTTCCCTCAACACTGACTAATCTCCCAGACCCTGCCCCTCAAAAATAACCCAACAGCATGATGCGGTCATCACCATGCTTTACCATTAAAATGGTACTGCACATGTGAAGAGTAGTGCCTGCTTTCCTCCAGTCTTGGCACTTGTAATTGAGGCCAAACAGTTCAATCTTGGTTCCATCAGACCAGAGAATCTTGTTTCTCTTAGTTTGAGAGTCCTTTAGGTGTCTTTTTGCAAACTCCAGGCAGGCTGTCATGTGTTGCCTGGACACTCTGCCATAATGCCCAGATTAGTTGATGTACGTATTGCAATAGTGGTTGTCCTTCTAGAAGGTTTTCCCATTTCCACACACGCTCTCTGAAGCTCAGCCAGAGTAGCTATCAGGTTCTTGGTCTCCCTTCTTACATTGTCCTTCTCCTCTGACTGCTCAGTTTGGACAGGCAGCCAGCTCTAAGAAAAGGCTTGGCTGTTATAAACTTATTCCTTTCAAGAATTATTGGGGCCATTGTGCTCTTGTGAAGTTTCATTGCAGATATTTTTTTCCATAGCCTTCCCTAAGTCTGTGCCTCAAGGCAATCCTGTCTCTAAGCTTTGTAGACATTTCCTTTGACATCGTGGCTTGGTTTTTGATCAGATACACATTGTCAACTGTGGGACGTTATATAGACAGGTGTGTGCCTTTCCTAATCATGTGCAATCAATTAAATCTACCACAGGTGGACTTCAAATAAGGTGTAGAAACATTTTAACCATGATCAGTACAATGGGATATGCCTGAGCCAGATGTCAAGTGCCATAGCAAGCATCTGAATACTTGTGTCAATGTATTATTTCAGTTTATTTTTAATAGATGTGCAAACATTTCTAAAATCCTGTTTTCATTTTGTCATTCTAGCGTACTGTTTGATGAGGAAAAAATAAATAAAAACAATTTTAGCATAAAGCTACATCATAGGAAAATTAATAAAAAGTGAAGGGGTCTGAATACTTTCTGAAGGCACTGTATACACAGTACTATTGTTTGATACCTCAGTATTAACAGCTTGAAGATGCTGACTGTACCCAATTAAACCATTGCTTCTAGCAGCAACTCAAAAAGATCATATTCTGTCAATACCTCTTTTCACCTGGTGTTTGATAGTTCTTGGGGGTTTTGTGTTCTCATATTTATCCAGCATTTTGGCATTCCTTCCTAAATCCACTATTTATGTCTTAATGCTTATTGCTGGTCATGTCTGTTGGGGATTATGTCCCATGTATACCATATTTATAATCATCTATTTTCAAACCCACTTAATCCACTTTGGGATCATGATCATATCCGCATGCTATATATATATATATATATATATATATATATATATATATATATATATATATATATATATATACAGTCCATATACTGTTCATACATAAACACTTACATAATACCTACTTTAGCTAATATTAAATGAAAAGCTCTTTCAGCTCCGGAGAACTAAGTTTGAATCCTGCACCAGTCACTGTTTTTGTAGTAACTGCTGTATGTGTTCTACCCATGTTCACATATATTTTCTTCAGGTACTATGTCTACCTCTCACACACTAAAACATATACTGTACCTTTAGATTCAACAGCCTTGATCAGTATAATTGTGTGAGTGAGTGTGAACATGTGATGAACTGGCACCCTAATTGGTTTGCTTTTGCTTTGTGGCCAGTGCTAATGAGAAAGGCTTCCACATTCTTCAAATATAAATTGGAACAAGCAAGTTAAAAAATGGATGAACAAAAGAATTGATGGATGGGTTAGGAAAATGATAGGCATAAATACTGTATGTTATTGCTGAGTATGTCAGGTAAAATCTTAACCAAACAGTTTATTATTTGTTATGAAAAGATGAATAACATAATTTATTAGAAGACATGATCACTAGCTGGACCCAAAAACATTAATATGTTTGTGAAACTCTGTAATAAACTTTAAATAGACTTTTAGCAGACTTTATTTGTTTTGTAAGTGTATGTTTCGTGAAATCCCTTTTATAGTGTCTGTCACAAGACAAAAAGTAAGAGATGAAACAAGATCATAGGCAGTTTCATTAAGTTCCCACAGCACATACTAAGAGTAAATCATTTTGTACCTACCCTAGGGTGATTCCACAAAGAACTGTAAGAAAGCCAGTACAGTACTCTTGTGCCCTTCTGATATTAGCAGCATAAATTTGATTTTCTTTTAGGGGAAAAGGCATGAAGGACAATTGAGAATTGTATCCCTTTAAGGTCAACTGAACAATCAGGGATGCAGAGACACAAGGCACCAGTAGAGGGGGTTCTATCCTAGCATCCCTAGAACCAAAGATCGGCCATGCCCGACAGTAGTGGTAATGGGTCTTTGGCTTAAAGTGACTCTGGAGGGGGACTTAACGCCACCTCACAGAAAAGGAAATTGATAATTTAGATTTGAGACTCACATTGTAGCAAGGGATCACCAACATGAGTAACAGGGGCCAGGATTGAGAGATAACGAGGGTGAGGGTGGGGATAGGTAAGTAAGAAAACTAAGTGGGTTAAGGTAAATGAGTGAAATATATTATCTGGTACTTGGAAATGGAAACAAAAAAGAAGGCACAGTGAAGCTGCAGGCTTGATGTTTTTATGCTAGCTATTTCTCTTTCTCATGTTTATTTTGTTAATAAGCACAGTTTTGTATATTTAGAAGTTCTTAGTGTCATTTAGATACATGGGGATGCTACATGAGCATTCACTTATTTTATATTATGTTTACAAAAAAACATTTAAACCTCAGACAGCATTTTTACTAAAGTATGTTAGAGTCCTGAATGCAAATGTAAAGCTGGGCAACAGTTCACTTCTTAAACATGTTTTTGTGTTGCAGGCATGATGTTCCTTGAAGAAGCAAGGATTGGAAGTGTATCTTATTTATTGCTAAGAAAAAAATATTTTCAATGTATTGCAACATAAAACAGACATTTAAGGTAATAAGTACTGTATTCAATAATTTGTTACAAATGTATAATGTAGCTTACAAAAACTTACATTAATGCAGTTAATATTTTAAAGTATTAGGACAAGTTATGCTGCCCAGCTGGTCTGTTGATGGGCATAATCATCATTAAACTAATAAATGTGCTTTGTGAAAAACTTGTGTTTTAATTAATTGATTTATTTTCATAAACTGCTTTACCATATTAGCTGTGCTTAAACACACAAAAATACAATTCATTGCTGAATAAATAATTTTCCTTGCACAAAATATGCAACTTGGAGAATTGTGTTTTTGCATGCAATCATATGCAGGTACTAAAAATCAACCCAACAGTTTTACAGAAAAGCTAAAATAACTAACATCAAGGTAACCAGATGTGATGCCACCTCACAGCACTTGGAGCCTGTTGAGGTGGCTCCTGCATGGAACTTGAAAATTCTTTTCTCTTCACTCTGTTCACCTCAGACTATAAATAAAACACCAGGTCATGCCACTTGCAAAAATTCTCAGATCACTCTGCAATTATGGGGTGTACTGATAAGGGGGATGAGACAGTGTATAGAAGTCAGGTGGAGAACTTTGTTTCTTGGTGAAGAAAGAATTGTCTGAAACTTAACAACAGCAAAACCAAGGAACTGGTTATTGACTTTCGCCACACCAAAGAGAGTCTACAGTATGTCCAGTCACTTTTCAGGGAATGAATGTAGAGTCGCTCTACTCCTACAAGTACTCAGGAGTCCACATCAATGACAAGTTGGACTGGTTTCTGAACACAGAGGAACTATATAAGAAAGGGTAAAAGCAGGCTCTTTTTTCTTATGAAACTACATTCCATTAATGTGAGTAGTGACATCCTTCCCATCTTCTGGAACTTTGTGATGACCAGTGTGATTTTGTATGCCGTGATGTGCAGGGCTGGTAACATCACTTCCAAAGAGACCCACCAAATCAACAAACTAATTAAAAGGACAGGCTCAGTGGTGGGGTGCACTCTGTACCCTCTGTAGGTAGTAGTGAAGGATGGAATTAAAATAAAACTGCATTTTATTATGAACACTGCTACACATTCTTTCCGACAGGCTAACACTGAGAACTTTCAGCCAATTAATTATTCAACAGAGGTGTGCCAGATTTAAAGAGATTCTCTAAAAAACCAACCCTATGAACAAATAAAGTTCTATCAATGTATTCTGTCTATTGTGTGCTAGGAATTCCATGAGATATTTCTGCCTCCTGTTACAGTTCAAAGACAAAATGGTTAGGCTAACTGGCAAGTGTGCATCCCATCCAGTGTTGGTTGCTGGCTTGAGTCCAGTTATACACTAACAGGCTCTCGTGGTCAGATTGGCTATACTTTACAAGGCAAGTTCAGAAAAAAAGACAGATCATTATTTAATAGGACTTCACATTCCAGTTTTTGGTGACATCTCCAGGTTAATAAATGTAACAAGTAATGGTTACTGCCTAAAACAGATTCAAAAACAACATTTACAATTTGATTGCTTGAATAACTACAGTATACCTTTTATTACCTTTTTAGTCTTTTATTCAGTGAAAAAAAAGTTGAAGAGGCTCTAAAAATATTATAAAATGCTTAAAGCAAACTGTCATATTCTTTGGGGAAAATAATTTCAAATGTGCTGGGAAGTATGAAATATTTTATGATTTTGGAGTCTGTTGATGTTATCTTAACACACAATGAATCAGTATCCTGTTTATTAGAATGGCCAACAATAAGGTGAAATACAGAGCAAGGCAAAGCCAAGCTCTGCAGACAAAGCATTTTCATAATAGCCAATTCACTATTTAACTAATGAACAATATTCATCTATTGGTCTCATGATTGAATGATGCATTCTAATTGACTATTTCCTCCCTTGCACGCAGTGCTTTTGGAATAGTTTCCTGTCTCCACAACCCTAGGCTGGACTGAGTGGGTTTGGGAATTTTATGTTACTCACAAACATATACCACAGGATGGCAAATCAAAAATTTTATAAAAGGCTAAGAAGAAGATTGTGATGAGTTTGAACTTCGCCTACCCCTCCTCAAAAGATTAAACCTGTAATCTGAAGACTGCCAGACCAGCAAAACACAGGAAGAACAAACAGTAGTTTGGTTGAGCTGAAGAAAAGTTGTGTAAACTTGAGAAATGTGGTGGGAACATATTACAAGCCTTTTGTAACAAGTTTTTACTTTAAGAATGAATCCCTGCTAACAGCTACATAATAGCTACATATTTGTATAAAGCACAATTTACGTGTTTTTAAGCTTTTGGGACACAGAATCCTCTTTAGTCAGTCTTACATTTATTCATCTATTGTCTAATCCGCTTTTCTTGACCATATAATTCAACCCACATTTCAGTAAAACCTTACACTGAAAAATCTGGAGCATTGTCAAAGTGCAGGAATGAGAATAGCATTAGTACATGTAATCCTGTGGGGTATGTTGATAAAAGTAACTGCTGCCAATTTTCACACAGACACTCAATTGTGAAAGTTTAGTTTTATATTTTTGTTATGCATATATATATATATATATACCATCAAACCTGCTTATTGAAGTTCAGAATGGTGTAAGTATTTTGGCCGTAATGGGCAAAAGGTGGGAAACAAGGATCCCACTCATGCACGATTCAACATGGGACTAATTAGGACTCTGCAATTAAATGAATACACAATAATTGAACACAGGATTTAAACCCATGAATGGGGAATGTGTACTAACTAACTATGCTTCCACTGATGGTAGATATGGGATAAAAAAAATCAAAATGACATTTTACTTAAAAAAATGTTCTTTTAGTTTACAGGATTATCATACTGGTATGAGAGGGATAGCAGTGTGGGAGATCCAAATTCAAGACTGGACTGATACCATAACTCAATGCTTACCAACGAAAGTGACAGCATCATCCTTTTTTATTTATCTCCAACTCCAGTCTGTTATCAGGTCTTGTGGTATTTCTCTGTCTTTTACATTCCCTTCTCATCCTCTTAACTTTTTTGTCATTCTCTGTCCACTCAGACAAAATTGGTCACTGTTACTTATTTATGTCTTTTTACATAAGGCTGCCTTCAGGTCCTTGTCCATTTAGTCAGTCTGGGAAAGGCATATATTACTGTCTGCTCCTCTTAAATCGGGTTCAGATTTTTAAGAACATTGCTTTTGCCTCTTGAAATCCCAATCATCAGCATACACAACTTAAAGTTGTGCATTACCTGTATACAGTATATCTCCCCATGAATGGTTTACTATGGGCCCTTCTAATGATCCTTGTTGTTCTTTTTGCTCTTCTGCACTGCAAGTACCCTTTACCAGGTACCTGTTGTTTTCAAAATAACTAAAACAAAACTTCAAATTGACTTCACAGTATTAATTTATAACAAACTGAACAATTCTCCTTTCTTGGTCATCTTATGATGATCTGTCCTTATCCGAAATGCATATTCATCCTGTACCACACAGAAATTGGCTGTGTGAATGTGGGTGTCTATACGTCAGTGGGCACCTACACACACTAGCAGGTATGGTGGCTCCTTTCTTTTACGCCACGGGCATTAAACTGCAGCCCTGGTTTTCATTCTAACCATCTTCTTCATTAGTGACCAGTTTTTGCTACTAATTAACATCTTTTGCCATAGTTTTAATTAACTTGACTCAGGCCCCTTAACAGCCAAACAATAATGTGACACAAAACAAGCCACCACATGACCAGCGCACCCGTTCCCCTCAAACAATATATGAAAATAAAGAAAGGTGATGGTCTTGGTAAGGTTGATCTCTCAGGTCACCAAAACATTTTGACAGTGTTCTTAGAAAAAACAGAAAAATCAATAGTTTTGGAAATGTCTGCTGTGACAGAATGACAGCAGCAACAAGCCATGGAATTAAATAACGGATTTAATTAACAGCAAGAATCAGCTTCTAATTAAGAGTTGGGAGTTTGAAATCCCAGTTCATCACATTTCGTTTTGGCTGTCATTTAAAGATGAAAGGAATAAATTAAGAGGTCTGAATCTTTAAAAACAAGGCCATTAAAATGAAGGGAAAAAAGGGTTCATTAGCAGTGAAAACTGATCACTGATTAGGAAAAGGGTAAAAAAGAAAACCTGCAGCCACTGCGGACCTCCACGCCCGGAGTTCGACAATACGCTCTACCTTCTCGAAAACCTGACTTTGCGAATGTTACGAGTGCGGCTTACGTCCCATGCAGAATTAGATTCATCCTTGCCCTCTACAACAGCAGCACTGGATCCCAGAGGCGTAGCTAGGGTTTTCAGCGCCCGGGGACATGTGAAGATTTCGCGCCCCCTCCTGTTTGCCAAAATGCAATGGGAAACATAAATTCGGCGCCCCCTGGATGCTGCGCCCGGGTACAGATGTCCCCAAACCCGCTGGCTTTGGTACTTGCACTCGCGTCTTGGTATAAACAGGTTAAAACAATCGATGGATGCAATACAAATACACGAAATGCCGCATTATTGACGTGTAGTGGTAACAAAAACAAAATCTGCCGTCACTTTGTTTTTCGGCGGAACTGACGACGACAACAGCGTAAGCAGTTGACCTATACCGTATTATTTAAAAAGGCACGTGCTCTTCTTGGGCGTCTCTTTCTCCTTTCTCACTAGCCCGCCATCTCCTGATTGGTGGATATTATTGAAAGGGCCCGCCTATCCAGAACTTACACTTCCCGCTCTTCTGAGTTGCTTGAATATTTTGGGCGCCGTTTTTGTTTGTCCTGCCAGTACACGCCACTGCCTCTGACAAGTGAGGGGGTTCAAGCTGGATAGGCATCTTTGGCTAATGTAACGCGCTTCAGTTCGTCTTTTTTATTTCTACTACCATGCCTGCAACTTCAGAGCTTAGTGCGTGTGAGGCAACCCTGCAACCTAAAGCCGCTCAACAGCCACAACCCAGGGAAAGCTTTGGCATGTTCTGTGACGAGCCTGGTTATCTCGGTCAGGTGGATTACATTGTAAAACACGGGGCCAAAAAGGGCGATCGCACTGGCACTGGAGTGCTGTCGGTATTTGGCATGCAGGCGCGATACAGCCTGAGAGGTGAGTGCAGCAGAGTTGTGTTTGACTAGTGGGGTGGCGGGAATGCTTAGGAGAGACAGAGAATGACGGTTTCTTTTTCCGTAAGGATGCATTCTAAATATAGTGAAATGTTTGTCGTTCAAGTACTTTATACATATTTTTAAATGCAGTAGATTGTACACGTTAAATGTTAATATAGCTTTATGCCATGTTAGTCGTGAATGCTATTACGATTATCGTCCAATTAGTTTTACAGTGGGATTCATTTTGTGGGGTAGTAAGTTGCCGCAGCTGCTAGTGCTACTGCCTCGCTGAGCCGAGCACGTTTGGGTAGCTCTTCGAGTACCCTGGTATCCTAATCCAAAAGATTTGCGTTTGAAGTTAATAGGCGACTGAAGTCTCGGCTAGTATTCGTGAGGGTGCGAGGCATTGCGTCGCCGTACTCCGTTTTCGTACCTCCTTTGCCTCGAGTGATGCTGGAACAATGCTTTTAACTGAGGCCACGGAAAGGATTTATTAATCTCGGGTTACTTAATGTGAATGAACGTTTTTTTCAGACAGTTGTAGGCAAGTGCGTGCTTTTGGCATTTATAATAAAGTGTATAACTTTACAGTCATTTCTCTATACAGATCAGTTCCCTCTGTTGACAACCAAGAGAGTGTTCTGGAAGGGTATACTCGAAGAACTGCTGTGGTTTATCAAGGTAATGATTATTAAAATTAAAGTTAATTTAGTACCAAGTGTTAGTATTGAGCCGCCTAAACTCTGCACACACTGAAGGCTTTAAAACCTTGAACCCCGTGCTTCATAATATTATTATTATTATTATTTATTATAAGGGTATAAACATAAAACAACCCTAATGAAAGTCAAAATAGACACATTAACATTTTATACATTAAGGTGTCTGGTATGCAATGCCAGTGTATAAAATATGACAAAAATTGCTTAAAAAATTATCCTAGACTACTTTGATTACATGTGTAGTCATTGCTAGTGATTTCAAATTCCCATTTCCTTTTCAGGGTTCAACAAATTCCAAAGAACTATCAGAGAAGGGTGTGAAAATATGGGATGCAAATGGCTCCAGGGAGTTTTTAGATAAAAGTGGTTTCACATCCAGGGATGAAGGTGACCTTGGACCCGTCTATGGTTTTCAGTGGCGACATTTTGGGGCAGAGTACAAAGACATGCATGCAGGTATGCCAAATACAACTTCACTTCTTAAATGATTGTTGAATCTCTTAAAACAGCATTTACTGCACTGTAGCCTTGTGGGAAACTCATTCACCATTTTTTTTGAGCATTTCACTCTGATATAAAACCTACAGGGGAATTACAAGATGGGTGTAGCTGCACCTAAGAAGAAAGCTGTTTCATGTAACAACACAAGAGAAGCTTTAAGACCTGTAAAGAATAGAAATTAAGTGGTGTGTGCTATATATGCAATGCTTATGTGGTTGAGTGATTGCACCTTAGGGTTTTAAATCAGACTAAATGTGGACAGTTGCTTATATCTCAGATTTGTTTTTTGATAGATGTTCTCCACTTGTTCATAAGACATTAGGGGAGCAGTAGGAGTGCATATTGAATAAGATGTCCATCAGTGACAATCGTACAAGTGCAAAGTAATCTGTAGTCTACCATTTTAAGTTATTACTATGGAGGGAGCTGAAGTTGAATTTGTATTAGACATTTGTAGCTGCTGCAGTACAAATTCTTACTCATGTTTGTTCTGACAATAACACATACAGGAAGCTGTAGCCGTAAAATGCACCAAACAACTTTGGAAAAAAAATTGTTTTCCTATTCAAAAACAGGATTCCCAGAGGGACACGGTCGAATGCCTTTTCCAAGTCCACAAAACACATATAGACTGGCTGGGCAAACTCCCATGCACCCTCCAGGACCCTGCTAAGGGTATAGAGCTGGTCCACTGTTCCGCGACCAGGACGAAAACCACACTGTTCCTCCTGAATCCGAGGCTCGACTATCCGATGGACCCTCCTCTCCAGGACCCCTGAATAGATTTTTCCAGGGAGGCTGAGGAGTGTGATCCCTCTGTAGTTGGAACACACCCTCCGATCCCCCTTCTTAAAGAGGGGGACTACCACCCCGGTCTGCCAATCCAGAGGCACAGTCCCTGATGTCCATGCGATGTTGCAGAGGCGTGTCAACCAAGACCGTCCTACAACATCCAGAGCCTTGAGGAACTCCGGGCGTATCTCATCCACCCCCGGGGCCCTGCCACCAAGGAGTTTTTTGACCACCTCGGTGACCTCAGTCCCAGAGATGGGGGAGCCCACCTCTGAGTCCCCAGGCTCTGCTTCCTCATTGGAAGGCATGTTAATGGGATTGAGGAGGTCTTTGAAGTACTCCCCCCACCGACCCACAACGCCCCGAGTCGAGGTCAGCAGCGCACCATCCCCACCATATACAGTGTTGACACTGCACTGCTTCCCCTTCCTGAGACGCCGGATGGTGGACCAGAGTCTCCTCGAAGCCATCCGAAAGTCGTTCTCCATGGCCTCCCCAAACTCCTCCCACGCCCGAGTTTTTGCCTCAGCAACCACCAAAGCCGCATTCCGCTTGGCCTGCCGGTACCTATTAGCTGCCTCCAGAGTCCACAGGACAAAAGGGTCCTGTAGGACTCCTTCTTCAGCTTGACGGCATCCTTCACCGCCGGTGTCCACCAACGGATTCGGGGATTGCTGCCACGACAGGCACCGACTACCTTACAGCCACAGCTCCGGTCAGCCGCCTCAACAATAGAGGTACGGAACATGGCCCATTTGGACTCAATGTCCCCCACCTCCCTCGGGATGTGGTCGAAGTTCTGCCGGAGGTGGGAGTTGAAGCTACTTCTGACAGGGGGCTCTGCCAGACGTTCCCAGCAGACCCTCACAACACGTTTGGGCCTACCACACCTGACCGGCATCCTTCCCCACCATCGAAGCCAACTCACCACCAGGTGGTGATCAGTTGACAGCTCCGCCCCTCTCTTCACCCGAGTGTCCAAGACATGTGGCCGCAAGTCCAATGACACGACCACAAAGTCGATCATCGAACGGAGGCCTAAGGTGTACTGGTGCCAAGTGCACATATGAACACCCCTATGCTTGAACATAGTGTTCGTTATGGACAATCCGTGACGAGCACAGAAGTCCAATAACAAAACACCGCTCGGGTTCAGATCGGGGGGGCCATTCCTCCCAATCATGCCCTTCCAGGTCTCACTGTCCTTGCCCACGTGAGCATTGAAGTCTCCCAGCAGAACGAGGGAGTCCCCAGAAGGTATGCCCTCTAGCACCCCCTCCAGGGACTCCAAAAAGGGTGGGTACTCTGAACTGCTGTTCGGTGCATACGCACAAACAACAGTTAGGACCCGTCCCCCCACCCGAAGGCGAAGGGAGGCTACCCTCTCGTCCACCGAGGTAAACCCCAATGTACAGGCTCCAAGTTGGGGGGCAATAAGTATACCCACACCCGCTCGGCGCCTCTCACCGGGGGCAACTCCAGAGTGGTACAGAGTCCAGCCCCTCTCAAGGAGATTGGTTCCAGAGTCCAAGCTGTGCGTCGAGGTGAGTCCGACTATATCTAGCCGGAACCTCTCAACTTCGCGCACTAGCTCAGGCTCCTTCCCCTTCAGAGAGGTGACATTCCACGTCCCAAGAGCCAGCTTCTGTAGCCGAGGATCGGACTGCCAAGGTCCCCGCCTTCGGCCACCACCCAAAAAAACTCAAAACTTTAATGGTTGTTGTAGAATAAGACTAAAGCTCCACCGTTGTTGATTCAGTGTCATTTTTCCTTTAATCTTTGTTAATCCTTTTCTGCCTGTCTCTTGCTACCAGTGCAGATACCTGGGTAACAACTACAGATATGTGCAAGTTCTAATTGTGTGGAAACTATTTGATACCTTTCAACTCCTAAAGATGGAAAATTTGCTGCACAATACCTTCATTCAAATACCTATTAAAATTTATTTTACCTTTACACATTTTCCAGTACTTGCTGTATTAGATGCAACCTTGCAATATACCGAATCTACCACCAAAGTAATTTTTTTTTTATTTTATATTTTTATGAATTGTCCAGATTATACAGGAAAAGGAATTGATCAGTTACAAAATGTCATCGACACTATTAAAAAAAAATCCTGAAGATAGAAGGATCATTATGTGTGCCTGGAATCCAAAAGGTATGTGCTTTATCACACTTGTGGAAAATATCAGTAAATGCATAAACACTTTGGAACAGGTTTATGTTATGAAAATGGATGCTGCATTCTAGAGACCATTAATAATAGCATGCAAAGATAGTGATTCCTTGGGACAGTCACAACCCCCCTAACAAATTTACTTAAACAAATACTAAATATGTAATATCTAATAACTTATGGCTTCTTGGTAATGAAAAAGTTAAATTTGTGCAACAAGACTGATATATTTTGTAAATTGGCAGCACACAGCAGCCGTTGTTCAAGGGTTTGATGAAAATACATTATTAGCAATACTGATGTTCTTTTATCTCCTAAAATTAAGGTACCTAGACAGGTTGTAAGAAACGTTTCAAAACCTTCCTATTTTCCACAGTTTTGGGTGCAGTTCTGTACATGTATGGTTCAAGAGATCAACTGTAACCACACATACAAAAGTTCAACTTCTGAACACCTAATGTCATGTAGAGGAAATTACATTTTGTAAATAAGTTAATCCAACTCACAAGTAACATAGTATGGAGTAGCATTAACTGATTAAAAATTAAAACCAAAGAATGTGCACAGACATTTTTTTATTGTAAAAATATATTATGTATTTTTGCATACAAATAAGCACTCAATTAGAACAGGAATTTCCATCATAATGCAAAATTCTACATCCTGCACTAGTGAACTGCTGTCCCAATACCCAAAGTTTGGATGGATCTGGAGGATCCATATTTTTTACATTATATAGGCTCTGTAGAAAACTCTTGTTTCCTTCAAAATGGTTCAAAGCTTGTAGTACTAAGATGGAATACACTGCTCCTGCTGAGTGAAAACAAGATAGTAAACAGTTACAGTTAGTAGCATCACAGTGAAAACTGCAATGGACTGTATGTTGAGACGTTGAGTATTAAAAGGTGTGAAAGTGATCAAAATCTTAGTGAACACCTCTTTCTCCATAATTATAAGATCACCCAATGTTATTGTACAGTTGCACTGTATACAGCTGGCAGACATTTTGCCTAGATGCAAAAATAGCTAGCTTAATTAAACTGCCCATACATATCACTGCTAAATGGCTAAACCAATTTGAAATAATTTATATGATTGGGAAACTTACAAAATACTGTTTCTACATTTGACACTACACTGCTTTTCTAAATTTGTAAACAAAAAGAGAGGAGTTTTATTGTAGCAAGTGCATTTTAAATCTTTAAAGATGGTTACTTTATTGCATATACCTATGAAATACTGAAAATGCATTTCCTGTTACTAGATTCTGACTGAAGTAGAAGTATTTTTTTTATCTATATAAATATCCTTATATTGTGTTGCAGAGAACTTAAATCCTATTTGGTTTTTTATTTCTTCCCCACTTTCTTATTCATTAAAAAAGATTTACCTCAGATGGCCCTTCCTCCCTGCCACGCACTTTGCCAGTTCTATGTGTGCAATGGTGAACTGTCATGTCAGCTCTACCAGAGATCTGGGGATATGGGTCTTGGAGTTCCCTTCAACATTGCCAGCTATGCGCTTCTGACCTATATGATTGCACACATTACAGGACTTAAGGTAATTTGAACTTTAATATGGCCAGTGAACTGTTATAAAATACAAATTCTTTAAATATTTTAACTGTATTTGGTTGATGGCACTCTCCAAGCCCACTTAAGAATTCACACGTTACATCATAGTGGTCTCTGTAGATTTATTTATTTTTAACAAGTGGAACCCTGGCAGATAGAGAGACCTTTTGTAAAGTCCAAGGCCTTAGCCACGTCTTCACTTATAATGCAGACTATTCTCAATTGTTTTTAGACAGGTGACTTTGTGCACACTTTGGGAGATGCTCATATCTACATAAACCACATTGAACCTTTAAAATTACAGGTAGGTGAAGTTTGTGTGAATTATAACCATGTTTGCTGCAGTATTTCCTAATATGTATACTGAATAATTTAGTAATTGATTATTTCATGTACATACAGAACTTTAAATTAACATTCATTAAGACAGGAGCTATTTTCTATACAAATGTAACCTGTTAAATAAGTCTTGTTAAAAAGCAAATGCACAGGTTTCATATCCTGTATATAAAAACAATGTTTCTCTAGATGTTTTATATATTTTTTTTTTTTGGTTTGGTTTCTACAGCTTCAGAGAGAACCCAGGCCTTTTCCTAAGTTAAAGATTTTGCGACAAGTGGACAAAATTGATGAATTCCGGGCAGAAGACTTTGAAATTTATGACTATAATCCTCACCCTGCTATTAAAATGCAGATGGCGGTGTAATATATTTTAAGCACTTTTATTGACTTTGACAGTAATGAGAATTTTTTTTTATATATCCAGGTTTTGTATAAATAAAGACTGCACCTTTTTTTTTCTAGTAATTTTGTAAGTAGCACTTACATTGACCTTTTTTTTTTTTTTTTTTTTCTTTTTCTAAACTGTTTCTGGAAAAATGTTTGCTACCTTGCATCTACATCTCTGATTGGGACTACTGGTTTACTGTGACTGGGGAAAATGCAAAAACTTTTAAAAATATTTTCTCAAACAGTTTTAAAATATTTTTCAAATGTGGTAGTCTGTTGCTATGTACAGGATCCTCACACTGTCTTGTTACCTTAGATTGTATTGTCTAGTTAACATTTGTTTGAGTTATTTTACTCAGCCTGTTTATAGTTTTAAGATATGCTTGTGGGAATCCAGCCTGCTATCAGACCTAAATCATGTGACCAAACTTCCATTGCCTTACTGTACCATGATGGGTAGATGGGTCAGTGTGAATAGGAGGCAGAGGTGAGAATAGCTTCTTTCTGAGCATACTGGGACAAAACTTCAGTTGTTATGTGGTGAAGGTTGAAATAAGTTTCACTGTTAGGAAGTGTTAAGTATGAGTACATTGCAGTACAATGTATGATTTTGTTTCCACCTTAAAATTTTCTTCAAAGTTCTGTATTGGTCTGTGGATCTAGAAATAGTAAACTGCTTTTGAAAACTTTATTTTTGCATTTGTTTTCAGTAGTTCTGCAATTATATGTTTGTAATAAATTTGAAAATACATTGTTTTAGTTAACATACAGTTGCCTGAGATGTAAATGAGGCTGTTCAATAGAACTACTAAAATTAAGGAAAATACTTGCACTACCAGGAACACAGGATAGTAGTTTAAAAATGACTGATAACCAGGCATATCAAATTGCCCTTTTATACTCCACATACCATCACAATGACTCTGGTTACTGCAATTGCCTTTGATGCAAGTAAAACACCACCACAATCTATTCTCTGGTCTAATTTAATAAAAGGTACATCATTCTTCTCCAGTGAAACAAGACTGTTCTCATGCAGGTTTAGTCTATTTATACTCTAAGGCATACTCTTCTTGCCTGAAGAAGGGGCCCGAGTTGCCTCGAAAGCTTGCATATTGTAATCTTTTTAGTTAGTCAATAAAAGGTGTCATTTTGCTTGGCTTTTCTCAATACTCTAAGGCAGAAAGAGAGGAGAGAGTGGCTTGGCTGCTGCTATGTGCTTCATAAATTTATACCTAAGAAACATTTACTGAACCGCTACCAAAACTTTGGTATGTTATAAAAGAAAAAAAAAAAGCCGTTCTCAATGCAGCTGTAGCACTCATATTTTAAAAGTAGTGCAGCCCAGCATGAGCTTTTAAAAGACTGCTGTCGCATGTAGTATTTCATTTAACAGCATAACTTAGCAAGAGCAGCCTGGGCTACTCTTATTTTGTAATGACCAGACATTAACTTATTTTTTTTTTCTTTTTACTATATTATTAACTTAATGTTTTATTCTTTTATAGCAGAGTGAGGTCTGGACCCCATCCTAACAGTATGGGTTAAGGGAAAGCAGTAACTAGGAACAGGGTGCAGTCCCAACTTGGGATATACTTGTGCACACAACAGGCCAGCTGTAGAGATAGTTAAATGTATTTGTGGGTAGGGATTCTTAAAAACCTACAAAGACCTAACATAGGTTAGTGTGTTACAATAGAAAAGACAGGAATTAAACTCATGCCCCCAGAGACCAATGGATCAACATGTTCTCCTGCTAATTTAAAAAAAAAGTCTTAAAGAAACTGGCATGTAACAGGACAATTACTAGCTCAACTAGACAATCGTGCACAGTTGTCATGCTGCACATTCTGTAAAACAATTCATGTTAACTGGCAACTACACTGGTCATACATATAGTTCAGTCAATAGGTATTTGGACAGTAGCACAATTTGTCATTTTAACTCTACACCACAATGGATATGAAATAAAGTGATCAGTACGTGATTAAAGTGTAGATTTTTTAGCTTTGAGGGTTTCTTCCAAAACTATGAGCTGTTTAGGAATAACTATTTTTCTGAGCCCCCCGTTTCCAGGGTCTCAAAAGTATTTGGACAAACTAACAATCATAAATATAATGATCATTTTCAATATTTGGTTGAAAATCATTTAGAGTCTGACTGCCTGAAGTCTGAAACCCAGGCTGTCTCCAAGTCTAACAGCTGGGTACTTCTACTCTAGTGATGCTTTTCCAGGCCTTTATTGCAACTGCTTCAGTTGCTGCTTGTATGTTAGACTTTCTACAATCAGGGTTGTCTTCAGTAAGTGAAATGCATGGTCAGTTGATTGACTTGGCCTTTGAAGAACATTCAATAACTTTGCGTTGAAAAGCAAACGGTTTGCTTTCACAGTCTGTTTTGGCTCATTGTCCATCTGTACCATGAAATATTGTCCTGTCTGTTTTGCAGCATTTTGCTGAATCTGCGCATATAGCCCTATACACTTCAGAATTCATCCTGCTACTTCTGCCAGCAGTTATATCATCAATAAACACTAATGACTGACTTCCAGTTGCAGCCATGCATGATCATGCCATAAAACTGCTTCCACCATGTTTCACAGATGATGTGGTATTCATTGGATCATAAGCCATTTCTTCCATACTGTTCTCTCTCCAACATTATGGTATATGTTGATCGTAGTTTTCTTTGTCCAAACAATTGTTCCAGAACTGGACAGGCTTTTTAACAACGTTTTCTGGCAAAGTGTATTCTGTCCTTCCTATGCTTGAGATTTATCAGTGGTTGCATTTTGTGATAAACACTGTCTTTACTTTCATGAAGTATTCTCTCGATTGTAGACTTTGGTGAGTGTTCTTGGTTTGGCTAAAAATGTTCTGATGGGGTTCATCTTCACCAAAGACAAGATTCTGCTGTCATCCAAAACGGGTGTCTTCTGTGATTTTTCCAGACCTTCTGCTGTTGCTGAGTTCACCAGTGTGTACCTTCTTTTAAGAATGTACCAGATGGTTGATTTCTGGTTTGGACATGTGCAGAGGAGAGATGCTGGGTATATTGGGAGAAGGATGCTATGGATAGAGCTGCCAGGCAAGAGAAAAAGAGGAAGGCCTAAGAGAAGGTTTATGGATGTGGTGAGAGAGGACATGCAGGTGATGGGTGTAACAGAACAAGATACACAGGACACAAAGATATGGATGGAGATGATCTGTTATGGCGACCCCTAACTGCAGCAGCTGAAAGAAGAAGACGACCAGATGGTTGATTTGAACACTCCCTGTGTTTCTGCTATCTCTCTAAAGGTTCTGTTTTGTTTTCTCAGCCTAATGAACTCTTTTTACTTGCATGGGCAGCTCTTTGGTCCTCACATTGAGTGTTCACAGTAACAGCTTTCAAATGAAATTGCACAGTTGGAATGATTTCAGACTTTTTACATTATTAATAATTAAGGAACTGCTCCAACCTGGCTGTGGAACAGCTTATCAGTCAACTGTCCAAATACATTTGAGCCTCAGGAAAATGTAGGGGGTTTGGGTCTGTGCAGAAAAAATGGCTGCCATTGCTAAATGGCCCATACAATATTTTTGGTAAAGCCCTTAAAGCTGAGAAAATTATAACAGTTGTGTCACTGTCTAAATAATTAGACTTAACTGTAAGTGGCTGTGCCCTGAGGTGCACTAGCATCCTGTCCTGAGTTGGTTCCTATAATGCATCTGTATTTGCCATGATAGACTCGTACCCCTGTAACCTTGAACTGGATGAGAGGAATTAATTTGGAGAGAACAAATTATGAAAATGTACGAGTATCTCAAAGTTACATAAAAATGCATGTTATTATCTACTGTAAGTTATTTTTCTTGTGAAATGTAATTTTCCAGATTATAAAATATATTCTCCCTCTTTTTAAGAACACACGTCAAATGTCAGCAATAACCTTTACTGCTGGTTAATTCCAGCAAATTGAGAAATTGTCAGACACTAAACAAGACATGGATGTTGGTAAATGGAGCGATGTAAAGCCAGCCATAAAAACCAAATTTGCTGACTGTTGGTTGTTGCCTTTTGTAAAATTATTTTTTGCATAGTGGTGGATTGTTCTAGGATGTGTAGTGCCTGGAGCAATCGTGAAACTTTTTATCTTTCCTCTTGCAAGATTTGGGTTATTTAGGAACACTACACAATACTGTATATACTGAAGGTTTTCTGTTTCTTTTTTTTTAGTTCAGATTGAAAATCCAAGCGCACTGCTATATTTATGAATGCAATTTACATGGTCATATTCTTACAGTTCAGCATGTTATCTATCTATACATACATACATTAAGACTGATCAAACTAAATACGATTCATCCAAGCTTTGAACGGTAAAACTATAAATTTTCTATCACCCTTAGTAACCATTTTCAACTACTGGCAGATTGCGACAACAAATGAGAAAGAAATAATTCATTCACCTTGGCATCAAACATGGACATAGTTGTATGATTTGAGTGCCAAATCTTGCTCCAAGACTGAAGGGTGCAGAACAATAAATTGACCCAGACATACTAAAAACAGGATCCAGAAACAGTAGGTCTAAGTGGAATACAAAGGAGAGGGTATAACTATTAAGAGAAGCATGCAAAGAGATAAAAGGAAAGGGTTAAGCAATTTATCATTCAAAGCAGAAAAAGTTGCCAAAAAACAAACCTATTTTCAAAAAGCTTTCAGGCAGGAAGACTAACAACAAGTGTATTAAATGGAAATGTTCTTAGCAAGTTGCTTGAACAACAGGACTGGTGGAAAGAACATTTTAGTAAATTATCCAGTGGTTAACTAGTCAGTAATCACCATAACAACAAGCAAGGGGGACATGGAAGTCAAACTGGATAATATCAAAAATGAAGTCATTCAGACAGTCAAGAAGATAAAAACTAAGAAAGCAAAATAACCGAGTCTTAAATGCAGATACTGGAATGACCACAGATATGAGTAAGTTGGGGTATGTGATTCAAAACAAGAAATTGTAAATGGCAAATAAAGTATATTCTTCTTATATAATATGCTACTGTGAATGTCCGTTTGTCTGTCCAGGATTTTAAATCACCTGTAGCTCACAAACCGTTTGACCTATTGGCTTGAAATTTGTTACACATATACTACATAATGTCTACTATCCACTTTTGGGGTGATGATTGAACTCCAAGGTTATTCCTCTTTTTATTTATTTTATTGTAGAATCAACTCTTGGCAGCGGCCAGCAGGGCGGCTGTGCAGCACAATTGTACAGGCGCCATTCTCATCCCTACCACCTTCGCCGTCACTTCCCTTACCTCTTCATATCTTAAATCATTCTTGAGGCATGTTGAAGACTTAAGTGCCAGCTTAAGTGAAAAATTAAAGATAACATACTAAGTAATTGCAACACA
The DNA here is from genome assembly GCF_900747795.2 of Erpetoichthys calabaricus. Classification (NCBI taxonomy): domain Eukaryota; kingdom Metazoa; phylum Chordata; class Cladistia; order Polypteriformes; family Polypteridae; genus Erpetoichthys; species Erpetoichthys calabaricus. The sequence goes on along the minus strand of NC_041399.2, from coordinate 83,189,074 downwards.
AACACTGGCTTAAATCAGTTTTAACGAAAAAAGATGCAGACAAAAGAAAAGAAGAAGCGGGCTGCTAGAGTGGAGAAAAGAAGAGCTGCTCAGGAAGCAGCAAGCGCATCAACCTCTGAGCAAATGAATGCTAAACGTACAGAGAAAGAGTATGAAAACGATGAATGCTCAAGTCACGTGCAGTGTGCCGTTACTGGTATTATGATAAACAAGTAACCATTACTGTAAAAAAGGAAATCTTGGAGGCAGTCAAACCAGTTCATATACCTTACCAGAAGCGCTGTAAAAAGTTCTCAGAAATTATACTTAAGTAAATGTCAAAGTACTTTCTCAAATTTTTACTTTCACTGATGTAAGACATATTCCAATTAAAAAATACTTAAGTAAAAAAGTATCTGCTTTCAAAGTAGATATGCACTACAGAGTAATGAATCATGCAAATGCAAGCACGCTTTTGGTCAGTACAAAACTGAAGTGTGGTACTAGTGAGTGTGGATATGACTTGCATTGTGCTTTCCCAGTAGAATACCTACCAGCAGTAGATGAGGCACCCCTACTCTAGAGAGAGGAATAATAAAATAAAAATAAAGAATTATTAATAAAATACAAATATAAGAATACAAAATTCACTTGAATATATATACAGTATAAAAAATGAGTGAAAATCAACACTGATTGGGTTTATTATACTTCACTGAAGTAAAGAAGGATTCTGTAAGGGCAAGTATTACATTAAACAGTAATAACAACTTCAGAATTCTAAGAAAGTTGTGGTTTCCTTTGATCAATTTGGTACCCAATTTTATCTTTAAAATTACACACTCGAGCACTCATGCAAATTATTGAATTAACCACAAACTCAACGCATATTATTATTAACTTTCCAGCATAGCCAGACATATACCAATTGGTTGTCTCTAAATAAACATTCATGTTTTAATGCACTCCTATAGATTTCAATTCTACAGAACATTTTCCCACAAATACAAGCATTAAACCAACTTGCATTAATAGTATACTACAATCATTCAACTTCAATACAACACAATAAAATGGCAATTTCAAACCTGACAGTTAATGTTCTGCTAAAGAATGCTGTGAACATGGGTCAATTTTCTGAAATTTAAATATTTTCTCATGAATCATGTAAAAGACTAATAAAAAGGGCAGCTCTGAGAAAATAAAATTCATACATTTTGCAGTTGGTCATGGTGAATGCCAGCAGTAAAGGGAGCTGTCAAACTGAAGGAGTCCTTTCAATCTTGGGTAGCTTCTGGAGTGTGGCAAAGGCAGTGGCGGAAGGAAATTTTCAGGTATGGAAGGAGTTCGGTGAAGCCATAAAAAATAACTTTCCATTGGTCTCAAAGTAATTCTGGCTAACTGTTAAGCAACTCAGGGGAAGAAGAGGTGCACCATCCGTGTGGTTTATAGCAGGAATGGAATGCAAGTAAAAGCTTGGTTCACATTGCCGTTCCTGGTGTGTGTGAGGCTCTACCAGGGATGGCCTTTGTCTCCCACTCCGTTCATAATTTTTTATGGGCAGAATTTCTAGGCGCAGCTAAGGAGAGGAGGATGTCCAGTTCAGTGGCATCAGGATCAAAACTACGCTTTCTGCAGATGATGTGATCATACTGGCTTCATTGGGCTGTGTCCTTTGGCACGAACTGAGGCAGTTTACAGCCAAGTGTGAAGTGGCTGTGTTGAGGTTCAGCACCTCCATGCCTGAGGTTAGGACTCTCAGCTGGAAAAGGGTAGCATGTCCTCTCCAGGTTGGGGATGTAGCTGCTTTAAGTGGAGGAAGTGAAGTATCTCGGGATCTTGTTCTTGAGTGATGAAAGAAGGGAACAGGAGATCATCAGGGGATGGGAGCAGTGTCCGCAGTAATGAGAATGTTGTACTGGTCAGTCGTGGTGAAGACAGAGCTGAGCTGAAAGGTGAAGTTCTCAATTTACTGGTCAATCTATGTTTCCGCCCTCACATATGGTCACAAGCTGTGGGCAGTGACTGGAAGAACCAGATCACAGATACAAGCAGCAGAAATGAGTTTCCTTCGTAGAGTGCCTGGGTTCAAAATTTGAGACAGAGTGATAAATACACATATTTGGGAGGAGCTCAAAGTATAGCCACTGCTCCTTCACATCAAAAGGAGCAAGCTGAGTTGGTTTGGGCAACTGATTAGGATGCCTTCTTGGTAAGATGTTTTTGGTCATGTCCAAACAGGAGCTGGAGATTGAATATGTCAGCTAGCCTGGGAAGCATCAGTATGCTCTGGGAGGATTTCGTGGAGGTGGAGAAGAAAACGGGTGTTAAGGCATCTTTGCTTAGACTGCTGCCAGCACCACCCAGACCTGGATAGATGGTCATTCTGCAATTCAGTGGAAGACTTAATAACAGATGTGGAGTAATTATCCAATATTTGACCAAAACAAAATAAATCACTAGTCAAAGTTCACCCTTGCACTCAAAACTAGAATATTCACTTAATAAGCCACCTACATTTTCCTTTTCCTAAGTTGACAATGCACCTGATAGGTGTCTTTTATGTATTTACAATACTTTGGTCTGTGTAATGACTAATGAGTACTTGCTGAAAAATGTAATGAAGTAAAAAGTATACTATTTGATCTAAAAATGTAGTAGGGAAAAAAGTAGCCCTAAATGAAATTTACTCAAGTAAAGTACAAATAGCTGAAAAATGCACTTAAGTAATGAAGTAGTTGTACTTTTGTTATTTTACACCTCTGCTTATCAGTATTGTTAACAAGTCCGGAGGTACACATGGAGATGTTAAAGCTGGAATCATTAAGGCCTGACATGCTTTTACCATGTAGAATCCATAATGGAGAGATGAAAACCGTAGCAGACACTCTAAAATAAGGATCTTCAATGCCAAAGTCAAGTCTGTACTACTATTTGGAAACCTAGTATCAATCCAAGGTACCTCTCCCACAATCAGCTAGTCTTCATGAACACTTGTCTCCAACAAGTCTTGCAATTTCAATGACCTTAAAAGATTTCTGAGTTGAGATGAACATAACATGAGCCTCTCACAAGAATCATTAAGTCCAGAAAAAGGAGTGGGCCAAACAGTAACCCATGTCGAGTGTTTGACTGGAACCCCAGGAGAAGACAAAAAGAGGAAGACGAGGTATGACAGGGTGTTGCACAAGCTATAGAGAGCTAAGGAAGATCCATATGTCATGGGGAGGATTAGAAACAATGGCATAAGACTAAGATTGATGGATACTTACAGTAAATGGCATAGGCTTCATCTACAGTGCAGTGGTGAGCAATAAGCAAAGTACACTGGCAAGATGTTTAATTAAATGGTAAGCACAACTAAAAAAAATTTGTTTCTAATTACAGATGAGGACTAGGTACACTCCGCACAGAGTTTGGATACCATTAATCTTAAACACCAGAAATAATTTACAGAAAGTGTTAACTAATGCACAATTTATATACAACCCAGTCTTGGTTGCGAAACATTGTTACTGACAATGGGAAGTGATTGCTTATGGCCCATGTACTAAGAGTGAAAGAATTAGTTGAATGTTTCACTATTGAAGTGACAAACCCTCTCAACAAAGGAAGTAAGCATCAAAAACTGCTGTGTTTTACTGAATCTGATACTACATTGAATTATTTTATTGACTGAGTGTAGCACAGAGAGTAATACCTCTACCTCCTCAAAGCTCCCTAGTGTGTTTTAATCTTAGCCCAATCACTGTCTGTGTGGAATTTTTTTTGCAGATTTTTCACTTTTCTTCCCACATCACAAAAACTGCAGAATGCAAATTCAGCAGTACGATGTTTCCATGGCACTGTTAATTATGTAAAATCAGAGCTATTAGTCACCCTTATGCACTGTCCAGGGTTGGGTTCTGCTGTTTACGGTTCTCTGTTATACTTGAGCTGAAGTATACCACCCTTTATTTTACAAAATAATAAATTATGTATCTGTTTCAGACAGACAGAAAAGGATGGCTTTGAAACATTAAGATAACAGCACAGGCCTCTATGGTTACTATGATGCAAATAATATCAAAATAGTAAAACTCAAACAGGAAGTTTAATATTACAGAAGCCATTTAATATATGCTTCCTGAAACTTGGAATTCTGTATGCCAAGATTTCAATAAAATTACAAAATTACATTGATTTTCACAGCAAATACTTTGACCTGCTCACTTCTTTTAAGCACATGGTGTGGTTATTTGAATCTTTGAGAATGTTGTGCAAGGCAACTCACTATCCCAGATGACAAGCCACCTCTATATTCAAGTCAGACATTTCATTTGAGAGGATAGTTCCTGCCAGATTTCCCCATCAGGAAATTGATATTTCTTCACTGAATCCTCCTTCATTTCCGTAGAATATCCTGCATCCTGACAAGAGATTAAAACAGTAAATATTATGAGAAACATCTCCAATGAATTTAATTTATAAGTGCCTGTATTCCTTCAAACTGCATGCAACACGCTTTGGGACAAACAACAGGACTGATGTGTTCAGTAAAGGCTACAGAGATACTATTGGTGCAGACATGCTTAAGCAGTTTAGCAGCAATGTTGTTTTCAGTTCATAAATCATAAAAGACTAATTAAAAATAAATACCATGCTAATAGTATTAAGATCAATAAGACAGTAATACATGAAATTAGATAAAATTCACCCTGAAAAAATGCCAAGTATTCCATTTTGCAAAACAAATTAAAAATTGCAATGCCATACAGCAAGTTATATGACACCCGAGTTTTATGACGTTTGGAAACAGGCATCTTTTAACTACCAACTCATTTTATGGGATTGTTCTCTTAAATTCATATATTTGTCTTCATGGTCTTTAGAGGATTCTGTGATGTTTGTTTCTTGCTCTGACAAATGATTCTTGAAGTGCTCCAGAACTACACAGTATCAAAACTACTAGTACAGGTGGTACAGACTACTGGCAGGTAGTGACCACTGGACCAGTGGTAATATGTAGCTGTGTGGAGGAGTGGCAAGGGTACATTTGCAGAGACCATTGACAGGGAGAGTTCAAAAGGACCACTGACTCCAGGTGGTTACAGAACTCCTAGAAGGTAATACTTGTCTCTCACCTTTACGTGCCGAGTTACATTGAAAATAAGTATAATGGATCACAAATGGGAACAAACGTAAACTTTCTTCATTTGTGCAAGATATATTATACAGTATATACATACACAGGTGTATAAATATCTTCTTACTTAATATGCTACCGTGACTGTTCGTTTGTCTGTCCAGGATTTTAAATTGCCTGTAGCTCGCAAACCGTTTGAACTATTGACCTGAAATTTGGTACACACATACTGTGTGATGTCTACTATCTGAGTTCGGGGTGATGATTAACCTCCAAGGTTATTCCTCTTTTTATTTTATTGTAGAATCAACTCTCGCAGCTGGTGAGGCGCATGCGTACGGGCGCCATTCTCATCCCTACCACCTTCGCCATCACTTTCTCTACCTTTTCATAGATGCCAACGAAAGAAGAGAAGAAGCGGGCCACTAGAGTGGAGAAAAGAAGAGCTGCTCAGGAAGCAGCAAGCGCATCAACCTCTGAGCAAATGAATGATAACGTATCCATATTACTAACCGAGAATGCTAAACCGGATGATGGACGCAGGCACATCCGGCCATGGGCCGTAGCTGCAAAAAGACGTACTGCGCAGGCGCAAAAAGAGTCCGCGAGAGGCGGATGAGGAGCCGCGAGAGGGGGACAAAAGAGGCCGCGAGAGGCGGATGAGGGGCCGCGAGAGACGGACAAGACCACAGAAAAAAGGAGTGAGCACAGAAAAAAGACAAAAAAGGAGAAATGACGCGCAACGAGCACCGAAAAAAGGAAAAGGCACATAAAAAAGTAGTCAAACGCCGGCAAAGCACGAAACACATTGCACACGAAACTAGACCCAAAAAAAAAAAAAAAAAGAGGCTCGCGCACAACAGCAAGGCAACCCCCCCCCCCCCCACAGGCACCGGATGGGACACACACCAAGAGGGGGATTCAACAAGGCCCATGGAACACAAAAAAAAGAACACAAAACCCCCCCCACAGACCCTACAAGCAAGGGACGGGACACACACAAAGAGGGGGATTCAACAAGACACAGGGACACAAAAAGAAAGAAGACGCTCGCGCAACAACAATCCTCACCCCCCCCCCCCCACACACACATCCATAAGAAGTGACACCCAAAGACACATATTCTAAAGTGAACGTCAACACCTTCACACTAGACAGCATAGGTGTCAGCATAGGTGGATCTCCTTACAATAAAGCACTATTAACCGTTCAACTGCAGAAAAGGAAACATATTAACAGTGACTGCGATCCTCCTTATTACTTATCCATATTTCGCATGCTGAGAAAGAAACAAGTCATGAATACACGGTCACGGGTACAAAACGAAAAGGAAAGGATAACAGGAACAAACACACGAACACGAAAGAAACAACAAAATAGACGGCTATGCAGCATAGGTGGATCTCATTACAATAAGGCACTATTAACCGTTCAACCGCAGAAAAGGCTCCATATTAACAGTGAGTGCAATACTCCTTATTACTTATCCATATTTCTAAAAGAAAAAATGTCTCGACTCCAAAAACGCAAAGCTCAACTAAAGCTTCTAACTAACGATGTACCTAAAAGTAAAAACTTTATGAACTGCATTAGATCCTACAATAGTTCATTTGCACTGCATCGCATTGGAAAATTACAACCTGAAACAAATCAACAACACAAATATGCACAAATCTACATCCTAGATCCACATGACGCAAGCTATCAATCAAAGTGCTGCATCGCAACAGTCACGGATTCAAAACGAAACACCTCCCGTCTCAGACATACGTTAACGGCAAGGAAGGCTACAACAGGCTTCTCACACAGCACAGGCAAATCGATTACAGCTCCAAAACAACACGTCCCAAATACTACACATGCAACAACGCGCCTCTCAAACGGCACAAGCAAAACATACACAAGGAAAATTCATTCGGATTAATGAATGTCATTTGCAATCATTGTCATTCAGTTCACTTCCCTGAAGAAACAACTGGCAATACAAGTAATACATTTACACGTTGTTGTCAAAAGGGTCAAATTAGACTGCCTTCTTTACATTCATATACTGAATATCTACAAAAGATTCTAACTAACGATGTACCTGAAAGTGAAATCTTTATCAACTGCATTAGATCCTACAAATCGGTATCCACTATGAACATTAACGGTGGCACTGCACGTGACATCCGTCTTGCAAAAATGTTAATTATTGATGAATGTACAATGGCATTAAGTCACTTACTCAACACCATTCATAAACTTCTACAAACGTTTATGAATAATAATATTCGATTTGGATGAAAGGTACTTTTATTAGGAGGAGATTTTAGACAGTGCTTAGCTATTCTTCCAGATGCCATGCACTCAGCTATTGTTCAGTGCACTTTAAAATACGCAGACAATTGGCATTGCTTTCAAAAGATACAGTTAGTAAAAAAGATACGATGTCCAGAACCAAATCATAACAATTACTTATTACAACTGACAGATGGTACACTCACCAATACAGATGGACTTCACCCACATATTATTACAATTCCTCAAGCCTTTATCTGCGACAACTTAGTTACAGAGAGATTTGAAACAGCAATCTCATTAGACCAAATGCCCCTTTTAACACAACGCACTATATTAGGTCAAAAAAAAATATTAATGTGCAAAACATAAATACCCAAGTCATTCCATTACTTCCTGGAGAGACACAACTCTTTCTAAGCTCTGACAAACTTGACTCTGATCACAACAATAACCATCTTCATTTACCTTACAAGTTCTGAGCTGGAATTACCTTTTACACTTAAACGACGTGTACAAAGAAATTTTCAAATAAACCTTTACACTGTGCCACACACTTTATTGTTTGCTTTCTATTTGCATCATCTACACCGTCACACTATTCTATATCTCATTCATACATCACGCTCTTTGTCATTCCCAACACCAGGGGTTGGCGAGCGAAGCGAGCAGGGGGCAGAGCCCCCTAGTAGAGAAAGAGTATGAAAACTATGAATGCTCAAGTGTATTCAATGCATGTTATCGTGCAGTGCACCGTTACTGGTATATACTGTATACAGTACTGTGCAAAAGCTTAGGCAGGTGTGAAAAAATGCTGTAAACAAAGAATGCTTTCAAAAATGGAAGTGTTAATCATTTATTTTCATCAATCAACAAAATGCTGTGAATGAACAAAAGAGAAATCTAAATCAAATCAATATTTGGTGTGACCACCCTTTGCCTTCAAAACAGCATCAATTCTTCTTGGTACACCTGCACACAGTTTTTGAAGGAACTCGGCTGGTAGGTTGTTCCAAACATCTTGGAGAGCTAACCACAGATCTTCTGTGGATGTAGGCTTCCTCATATCCTTCTGTCTCTTCATGTAATCCCAGACACACTCAATGATGTTGAGATCAGGGCTCTGTGGGGGGCCATACCATCACTTCCAGGACTTCTTGTTCTTTTTTACGCTGAAGATACTTCTTAATGACTTTGGCTGTATGTTTGGGGTCGTTGTCCTGCTGCAGAATAAATTTGGGGCCAATCATACGCCTCCTTGATGGTATTGCATGATGGATAAGTATCTGCCTGTATATCTCAGCATTGAGAACACCATTAATCTTGACCAAATCTCCAACTCCATTTGCAGAAATGCAGCCCCAAACGTTCAAGGAACCTCCACCATGTTTCACTGTTGCCTGCAGACACTCATTATTGTACTGCTCTCCAGCCCTTCGACGAACAAACTGCCTTCTGGTACAACCAAATATTTCAAATTTTGACTCATAAGTCCAGAGCACTTGCTGCCATTTTTCTGCACCCCAGTTCCTATGTTTTTGTGCATACTTGAGTCGCTTGGCCTTGTTTCCATGTCGGAGGTATGGCTTTTTGGCTGCAGCTCTTCCATGAAGACCACTTCTGGCCAGACTTCTCCGGACAGTAGATGGGTGTACCTGGGTCCCACCGGTTTCTGCCAGTTCTGAGCTGATGGCACTGCTGGACATCTTCCGATTTCGAAGGGTAATAAGCTTGATGTGTCTTTCATCTGCTGCACTAAGTTTCCTTGGCCGACCACTGCGTCTACGATCCTCAACGTTGCCCGTTTCTTTGTGCTTCTTCAAAAGAGCTTGAACAGCACATCTTGAAACCCCAGTCTGCTTTGAAATCTTTGTCTGGGAGAGACCTTGCTGATGCAGTATAACTACCTTGTCTCTTGTTGTTGTGCTCAATCTTGCCATGACATGAAACGGTCTTCCACAACCTCACCTTGGTAGCAGAGTTTGGCTGTTCCTCACCAGTTTTAAGCCTCCTACACAGCTGTTACTGTTTCAGTTAATGACTGTGTTTCAACCTATGTGTGACATTGATGATCATTAGCACCTGTTTGGTATAATTGGTTGATCATACACCTGACTATAATCCTACAAACTCCCTGACTTTGTGCAAGTGTACCTATAAGAATTGATGCTGGTTTGAAGGCAAAAGGTAGTAACACCAAATATTGATTTGATTTAGATTTTTCTTTTGTTCGCTCACTTTGCGTTTTGTAAATTGATAACAATAAGCAATCATTATTTATATTTCTGAAAGCATTCGTTGTTTACACCATTTTTTCACACCTGCCTAAAATTTTTGCACAGTACTGTATATGAATGTATTTGTGTGTGTGTGTATGTATAGTGTTTTAGCTGGAGTTAAGTAGATCCACAAATATTTAATTAGGCTCATTATAACAGTAATTCCTATGTTTGTTTTGGATATTTGTTGTGTGTCATCTTTCTCTGTGCGTGTGTGTGTGTGTGTTTGAAGGATGTAATTGCATTATTACTGAGGAAGGAATATATAGTATTATGCTTTGCACACTTACTTCTCATCCCCAATCTGCCAGAGACCACAAGCACATAACAGACACGCAGATAAGATATGCACCTGAGATAGGAATGTTACAAGCATAGCAGAGAGTGTCACAAGTGGACAGTAATAAAAATTTATTCATAATAGTATAAGTAAAACTAATTATCAGGAATCCAATTATTCACAAAATTCATAACATGTTTCACAAAACAATGTGTGTCACTTCACTCTCCAAACAAAAAACATATAAAGATATGGTTAAAACATAATTACTAGTAGTGTAACAGTTTGGTTCACACTACGGTTTGGACATCATGGTTCAGTACAAGAAGATTTAGGCAACAAAAAATTCAAAAGCAGTAAATGTTACCATCCACCAACCCCTACAGCCTGTAGTGTTTAAGCAGTAAACGCATAACACACATTCTTGCATATATATTTTTATGTATGGCTGGATAAAACACAAAAGGAAATAAGTTACAAACTGAAACATCTTGTGTGTTTAAAAGAAAACACCCTTAAATAGCAGAGAGTTATTGAGATTGCAGGTATAGTCAGGCAAAAATATAAGCTGCCATTGTGCTTCAATGAAAAAAAGAAAACAGCTCTTCTGATTTTTCGCAGAAGTTGAGATACCTGGTTAACTGCCACTGCTTCTTGTATGCTATGTTTAAAGTATGGGCAAAGCATCCTATATGTGGACCCAGTCCTGCTTCACTGATGGCATTGACAATGTTTTTCGCATTGTCTGTGGTTACTTTGATCAAGGTTCTAGGCCTTTGTAGTTTCCACTCTACTACTGCCTCTTGTAGCTTCTCAGCTACTGTAGGTGATTGCTAGTTTGCTGTTCATACACAGGACATATTTGAAGAACTGAATTTTTCATTCCCACTCAGAGTTGATAAATTGGGCAGTCACTGTCAGACAGCTTTCAATAGTAGCATGAAAGATGATGCTTCCTGGGTGCAGCGAACAACTCATGATCAATCACTGCTCGTGTATGACAGAAAAGTGCAGGGAACACTGGCTGGCTTATGTGCTCACGGGATGGAATGTTGCAAAGAGGCTCAAGCACTTTTAATAAATACCTGAAGCTGGGGTCTTCTACCACTGCATATTGCTGCATAGCTTATGAAATTAAAATAGTGATCCCCCGCCTATTGCGGAAGTTATGTTCCAGACCCATCAGCGATGGGTGAAAATCTGCAATATAGAAAGACCATATAAATAAAGGGTTTTTTTTTTTTGTAGTTTAATCCTTAAAATACCCCTCCCACTCACTTTAAACACATGTAAAAACTTATGTGGATGTCGGGCTAAGGATCTGAGTAACATCTCTCTATTATAAAAAAAAAATCTTGGAAGGGAGACCAGGAAGACAAGGAGTGATCTTTTCTGAAGACAATTTGACATCGCGCGAGAGACATTTTAACTTCACGCAAGACACGGCAGTGAGACAGAAGGACAGCTGCTGTATAGGCTTTTAAATTACAAACATGCAGAGCGATAAGCAGAACACACATCTCGGCAGAAGCAGCACAAAGCCAGTAGCTGATCCGTCCGCTTCTCCTTAGCATGTGTTCAGCTCAACCCCCCCCCCCCCCCCCAACAACGTGAATGGAAGAGACGCGAAGTGGCAGGAGCATAGCGTACCTCCGGGGGGGTTAAGCGAAGCAATCGAGGCCAGATCATCTCGGAGAGACACTTTGACGACACGCGAGACTAGACATTACAACCTTAGGAAGCCAAACCCATGAGACAGTCCCCCCCCTTCAGAACACTAGCAGCAGAACACACAGCTGGCCAGCAGCAGCAGCAAGACAGCAGCTGAACCGATCGCATCTCTTTAGCGTGTGTTCAGACCCTTCATTCACAACGCGAGCAGCATTATAAGTCCTGCGAGAAAGAGATTTAACCACGCCCAGGGCAGGTAATAAAGGAAAAATATTGTTTTTACAAAAGTTTAAAGTAAAAATTAAAATAATGCATATGTTACAATTCCCATGAAAATAATCTCTTTAAATTGTTTATGTGGTAAACCAAACCCAGGGGTGGGCGAACGAAGCCCCTTAGTAATAATAATAATAATAATAAATCAGCAATGTAGCGGAGGCGCGAATGCTGATATTGCAGGGGATCACTGTACCAACTGTTTCTGTAATTATTTTGGTTCTGTCTGCAGTCGCATTTAGAGGCTGCTTAAAAAGTGGGGATCAGTAGTTAGATTGGTTTTTTTTGCCTAGCTCCAGTGACTGGAACATCTGGGTGATGCCGCTGAATATGTGCTGACATGTTTCCGCGCAAATGCCCTACAACTGCTAAACAATGCAAACACACAGTCCTTATCCAACCTACTGCTTGCTCTCCATTGCTATTGTAATTCACTGGGAACCCAAAATGGTCCCACAGAGCTAATTTAAGAATAGCAGGTGGGTCTTCCAGATCATCTGTAGCATTTACACTCACCATAGTATGACTGATTTCATGAGACGGCAATCAGATTGTGGCTAAACTTGCTAAGGGCTTACAGTTTTAAGGTTTCCATGTGGAACTCACACTTATAAATTAGATTCAGCATTACGTTAATCAATCTTTGCACTTTCACCGCATATTCTCTGTATGACTGACTGTATGTACTGAACTGTAGCGCCCATACAGTGACGGTTCAGTACAAATACATGTACGGTTACAGTCCTAATAATTACCGAAACATTTTTGAGCTAGCATGATGGTTGCTTTACAGCTCCAGAATCCTGATTTTGAACCTTGGCCTGGTCACTATATTTGAAGAGTTTGCACTTTATCATGAAGTCTACATGGGTTACGTTGTGTTCCTATTTTCCTCCCACATTCAAAAGACATGTATGTTAATTTAACTAGCAGTTCTAAACTGGCCTGCCATAGTTGAGTGTGAGTGTGCTGCATTGAAATGGCACCCCATCTAGGTTTGGTTCCTGCCTTGCATCCAATTCTCCAGCCTCTGCAACTCTATACTTAATTAACTGGACTTGATAATGGAAGGAAGCCCACATTGCTCTTACAGATAATTATCTATCATTGTCAAAGTGGACAGACTCTAACTCTCCATGCAGCTAGTTACTAACAGCATCAAAAAAGTAGCGAACAGAGATTCAGGGATGTCAGCTTAACTTAAACAACTCTTAACTAACTGGCAACTGTCGTATTTTAGGAAAATAAGAATAAATTGGAAATGCGACTGTCTAATATAGAAGTTTGATATGACACATTGTGAAATTTATTCACTCAAGAGACTGCAGTTATCTTCAATTACTTTAATTATTGTTTTGTACACATTACATTTAGTCTTGTTGTTTTATGACAATATTTGGTTATTTTGTTGTCATGACTACTTACAGCTACAGAGTCACATTTACTGTATAATATAACACTGAAACGGATAAGTTTTGATTTACATATAATTTTGTAAAACTGACTCTAAAAGTAGTTTCACTGGTGATTCTGCAATTGCGAAACCCACTATAAAGAGCTTTTTAGGAGGGCTTTATTGTTTTTTTGGAGTGGAAAACAGGGAAGAGTTCTCCCTAAAGCCTCATTCACATTTGTTTACCTGTAGTTTTTTTCAGTAGCTGTGTAATGCAGGTTATTGGCAGCACTCAATTAAATAAATTCTATTCATAACTCATGGTAAAATTGCCAAGGAGAAACGCATTTGTTTTTTTGTTTTTTTTTTAAATGTGACATGCTCTCATATTTTCCCCACAAACACAAGCCAAAACGCACCATCAAACCCATTACTGTGTCTTATCTGCAGGAAACGTCAGTACACAAAAAGTTGGCCGCACCGCACACTCCCAGGTGTTACTTAGCAATTGCCTATTTGCCGTTTCTTCAATCTTACAGATGGGGACTTACATACCTCATGTATTGTGGATCTCCAAGTTTCTGCTTCCCCTACAAACTATAAAACTGAAAATTGGCACAATGGGTGTCCTCTTCCCAGAACAAATACAACGCACATCTGATGGCTCAAAAAAGTGTGTATATGTGGCAGTAAAGGTAGAATCTGGTGATATTTTTTTAACAGCAGCTGTTTATTTAAAAACTAAATGAAAGACAAAAATATGTCAAACTTATGCATAAAAATGCTTCCAGACAGAATAAAAACTTCTTTCTTCTTGTGTCAAAGACATAATTTTCACTGGAAGTGAAATACTGTTTGTTTCATAAATTTGTTTTAAGAAGTAAAATACTGAAGGGTTCCTACTATGCTCAGATATCTATTTTAAAGAAAATCAGGATAACATCATTTAAATTTAACACTAGCTCCCAACTTTAAGTCTTTAGATATGTCATTAGTGACAGTATTAACCAGCTTTTGTATGAGTGTCAGAAGATATCCAAATCATCATCTATTCCTTTCCTTAGTCTGATTAACCCAATAAGTGTAATTCAGAGTTAGAAGAAACAGGCATCCACATCAGCTGCACTGGACACAAAGCAGGAACAAAGAATGGATGGGGCACTCATACACACCCCTTAGTTGGTTAAAGTGTAAAATTAATCTTGGATGTGGAAAGTATTTAGAAAATTAAAGGAAAACTCACACAGCAACCTGCTCTCTTTAAATACACAATGAATATACTGGGAGATAATCCAGGTACACTAGAGTGCTAGCCACTGGGCCACCATCTTTCCGCACATGACCATCTTCTCTCATTAACTAAAATAAATAAATAAGAGTAACATCATACTAATGAGGCACAGGTTTTAGGTTAGTGTTTGATACAACCTATTAGGTTTGACAAACGTGTAATTCCACTAATTATTTTAAAGTTGACTGCCTTCCCATTAAATTAAACTAATCATGTAGGTTTTGAAAACAAATTGATTACAAATTTATTTTCAAAATTAATTACTGGGTACTACATTAAAGAATCAATTCATTCCCCACACAAGCTTCATCCAATTTAGCTTTGTAAACAGCTAGAGCCTAGCATGGCAGTATCTAGCACAAAGTAAGAATGATTTGTGGATTAGGTGCTATTTCACTACAGGTCATACTCACTTATGCACCCAAATTTACTCACACAGGCCAATATACTGTTACCAATTAAACTAACAAACACATCTTTCAGATGTGAGAGGAAAACCCACATATATGAGCATGGCGACATGTTCCATATTAGCACATACAGGTAAGATTTTCACGGTACTCTGTAAACTTAAAAACAACTTAAGAATGTACAAATTCCACACACAGACTTTGGAGCTATGAGTAGGGGCCACCACGCCAATATGTATTGAATATAAAACAGAAAGAGAAAATAACGACACAGCTGACGGCAATGTGGCCGAAAAACATTGTGTTTCTTGTTAATTAGTACACTGTATTTACTAATGTCGCTCGAGTCGGAACAGTAAGCTGTATGTAGTATTATAACGTTCTGCCGTAATGAGAATATCATGGGCTGCCACTTGGTTTTCAAGTTACGGACACGCGCATATAGAAGCGTGTCATGAGCATGAGGTGGCTATGCAGTGTCCGCAACGGATGTGGCCATCCACCGTGCTTAAGATACCATATTGACATTGGCGTGTGAAGGGGCCACCGATTCTTTCTCTACCCAGGGCTGCCACGCTGCCCCTACTATGAGGCAGAAGCATGGACTACTATACTATACCACCATGCTGCCCAAACCTGGATCTAACTTCCTTGAAATGTTCTGAAACAAAAATATACTTAAAAATTAAACAATAATTAGTTCATCTGTTCATTCAATATCATTAATATACAGAATTTCTACTGAAAAGAAAAAAAATCAAGGCTTTAGTTTAAACTTAACTATTTGCAAAGTCAAATAAAGCTGAATACCTGTGGTGGTATATAGTGTGCATCTTTGATGATCACTGGGCTTTTAAAATGCTCATGTAAATGATCCACATATTCACACATCCTGCAACAAACACAAAAATTTATTCAAATTATTTTCTATATTCAATCACCTGCTGAAGAGTTTTCTAAACCATATTTTCAGGCATATGTCACCCTTGGAGTAGCATAATATGAGCTCACCAATGTCCTGGCCAACAAATGTGAAAGGAAAGGTTTATGTACAACTTGTACATTCACTGTGTTCCCAGAGAGATGAATAAAAGGACACGTAGGTGTTGGATCTGAGTCACTGTCACTTTCAATACTTTCCAGTTGACTGCATAGGTACTGTTCTATCAGTTCTTAATAAACTAAAAATAACTGATTTGTTTGGTTGTTTTACTGTTCTTAGTTTTTGAAAGCTATAGAAAAATGTGTAACATTCATTAACATATCAATGACTTCAGAGGATGTTTTGTGATTTGTGTTTGATATGCCTTTTTTTTATTTTTCATTTTCAAATTCTTATGACTAAATATGGTAATATGCAGGGCTAGATTAAGAATGGTTGAAAACCCAGGGCTTGAGGTATTTTTATGGTCCTACCTACACAAAATAGTGTAGTGTTAAGTGTACATGAACTTCTAGGTCTCAGAGATGACGTAAATGACTACTACAGAGTCTTAGCTTTAAAATGAACATCAAAAATCTAAACACCACAAAAAATTATGGGCTTACTCTCTAAGATTATGTGAGATACAGTATGCTGTATCAAAGCTTATATCTTTAATTAGCCATTGCTACACAGATGACAAGTAACCATCATAAACCCAGGTTTGAAAACCCATCTATAGAAACATATGCAAATGCCTACAAAAACAAGAATATCAAATAGTGCAATGACCACTGCATATTAACACAGACAAATGTTTGCTTTTTAAAATTGTACTTTTCTGGATATCTTTGCAGCTAATCCCTTGATCAGATCACTAATATGCAGTTTCCAAAACTGAGTCACTCTCATTTGAAATCAGAGTCAAATGATTCAGTCTTTCATGTCCCGTTGTGGCTGTGAGCTTACTCTTCACTAGCCTGAGCATGGAAAAAGATTACTCATAACTTGCAATTGTGACAAGTAATGCCAGGTAAAGCCTGAAAGTGATGTCTGCATTTGAGAAGATGTCCCGAAAGTTGTTTTCTCTGAGACATTGTGAAAGCTCTAGAGCAGATGAAATGCCTTCAGCGCTTGTGAATTCTCTGAACTGGAATGTCTGCTAACCACTGTGCCACTGTAACGCAAACAATAAAAGACAGACAGAACAAAAACCACAAGCAAAATATAACAAATGTCCACAAAGTATCAATAAACGGAGAAATATATATATACACACAACTATGAAAACTAAATCATAAAAGAAATCCTTCATCTATTAGACTGAAAAGCAAAGGATCAAGTCAAGTCAGGGTCAGCCTTATTATTATGATTATCAGTCTTTATTTATGTTTTGTAGCTTTTCCTGAATGGATTTTCAGTAAGTATTAGGGCTGTCAGAATGAAAATCATTATTTAAATATAATTCAAATCTGTATGAAAAAATTCTTATTGGAAGGCAAATGCTGACAAATCTTCTGTGCTTTGCATTTGTTTTGTGCACCACTAGCACAAGTCAGTGTTTCTTACAATTTTTAATTAGTATGTATTGTCATTTAGAAAATGGACAAATTTTCCTATTGCATTGTTCTACTTTTTGGTTATATTATGTACTGGAAACAAATTGTCTCCAGAACCCTAAAAATAAATTTTGCCTCTGATCCGGCTCTGTTTCACTCTTGAACCAGAGATCCCTGATTTGATGTTGTTTTATATTAAAACTATTAGGAATTCATTATCGCAAACAAAAGCTGGTTTTCTTTCTCATTAAACATAATGGAAAATATCTGTCATATTCGTGATGTTCCTTTTATTATAATAACAGATTTAAAATAAATCATTTAAAGAGCACTTTCAGTACCATGTAGGCATCCTCAACCAGCCGGTGTCTTTTGGTACCTGCTGACTTGACACATTATCTAAAACAAAGGCAAAATAAAAAATAAGTATTGAGGTTTCATGTGCTATACATTGCTCAAAAAATTATGGGAACACTTAAAACATCATAGTCTAACATCAAATAAATTAAGCTTCAGGGATATCAATCTGTCTAGTTAGGAAGCATTAGCAATTGTGAATCATCTTCGCCTGCCCTGGTGCAGAAGAAAATGACAACAGGTGCACTGGAGAGGCAACAGCAAAGACAACCCCGTAAAAGGGAATGGTGGTGGTCAAAGACAATTGCTCTTTCCTTATCCTTCTTGCATGATTCTCCTCTACTTTTGCGTTTTTCTAGTGTCTTTGTCACTACTGGTAGCATGAGGTGTTACCTGCAGCCGATTCAGGTTGCACAGGTAGTCCAGCTTCTCCAGGATGGCACATCCATACTTGTCATTGCAAGAAGGTTAGCTGTATCTCCCAGCACAGTCTCAAGAGCATGGAGGAGATACCAGTATATGGGTCGTTGCACAAGGAGAGCTGGACAGGGCCATAGGAGGGCATCAACCCAGCAGCAAGCGCGGTATCTGCTCCTTTGTGTGAGGTGGAACAGGATGAGCACTACCAGAGCCATACAAAGTGACCTCCAGCTGGCTACTGGTGTGCATGTGTCTGACCAGACTGTCAGAAACAGACTCCATATGAGTGGCATGAGGGCCCAACGGCCTCTAGTGGGATCTGTGCTCATAGCTCCTCACTGTGCAGCTCGATTGGCATCCACCAGAAAATACCACAGTTGGCATCTCTGCCAATGGTGCCTGTTTCTCTTCACAGATGAGAGCAGGTTCACACTAATCACATGTGACAGACAGAGAGTCTGGAGATGCCATGGTAAATGTTATGTAGCCTGCAACTTCATCCATCATGACCGGTTTGGTGGTGGGTTACTGATGGTCTGGGGAGGCATATCTTTGGAGGGTCACACTGACCCCATTGTGATAGGCAATGGTACCTTGACTACTGGTAGGTATCGGGATGAAATCCTAACACTGTCTGACTTTATCTTGGTGCAGTGGGCCCAGGGTTCCTCCTGGTGCAGGACAATGCCCGGCCTCATGTGGCCAGAGTGTGTAGGCAGTTCCTGAATAACTAAGGCACTGATGCCACTGATTGGCCCTCACATTCTCCATACCTGAATCCAACCGAGATTCTGTGGAACGTTATGTATCGGTGCATCTGATACAGCCAAGTAGCGCCTCAGACTGTCCAGGAGCTCACTGATGCTCTGATTCAGGTCTGGGAGGAGATCCCCCAGGACAACATCTGCAGTCTCAGCAGGACCATGCCCAGACGTTGTCAGGAGTACATATGGGCAGATGGGCACCACATTCACTATGAAGTCTCATTATGAGTTGCCGTAATGAAATTAACACAAGTAGGATTAGCCTGGGATTTCAATTTTTGACTTTGATTTTCATTGTGATGTTGAATACAGCCCTCCAAGTGTTGGTGATTTTGGGGTCGACTGACCATTGTTACATCATTTTGTTCTCAATGAATTACAGAGTATTACTCAGTAAAGATTTTCCACTAGAATATTTTGTTCTTTGAGATCTGATGTGTGATTTAAGTGTTCCCTTAATTTTTTGAGCAATGTATTTTTGAAGCACCTGCAAGGGAGGAAAAGAATTCCATTTAATTTAATCCTGTCGTGTTATTCTTTGACCACTCAACTGGCACCCTTCTCCACAGGGAAGGGCAAGACATGATTCTTAGATGAGAAAACACATCTGGGACTAACCCATTTAAAAGTGTGTAGTGAAAAACGGTGAAATCCTGCGTTGAAAAAGCTTCATCCACTAGACTTCTTCCTAAAACACCCACCTGAAATTCCTCCACTCTTTGCTTTTTAAATTGTGCTGTGGTTTTTCAGTAACAGAGAAAAAGATACTGAACAAAAGACTTAACACTAAGAGAAAATGAAAAGCTTAAATTGCTGTTAGCAATTCAAGAACTCATTAGCCAAGCCAAGGTAACTGAAGCTTAATAATCAATTTGCATAATCACTGTACTGAGCACTGAAATAGTGGGGACAGACAGATACACAAACATGTACACCACCTTAGCTACTGAGCTCCACATGTTTCAAAAGTCCCTCTGTTTGCTATGAAATCTTTCTGTCAATTCAACCAGTGCGTCACTATATGAAATAGCAACAGCAAATACAGTTTAGATAAGCATTGTGGTCTATGGGTATACAATGTGTTAAAACACTGCAGTTATTCTGTCATGGCATATTTGTATTTCTAATTAGACAGTAATGTTAAATTACTTTAGTTATTTGTTTAGCTGTGCAGTCGGAAGGTGGATGTTGATCCTGTGTTGTTTCATTATCAGCCCTCTTAACGGCAGTCCTTTTGATGAAGTTTTATGCTTACTTCAAATGCATATTTTACAGTTCATATTTTCATGACTATAGCTGCCAGTTCTTTCAAGACTATATTGACTCCTACACTATCGTTATAAGGCTGGCACTATGCCAATGTACAATTTGATGCTATACAGTAGAAAGGTTTTTCCTTTGCAATAGGTTAATTTTTAAAACAGGTTATATATTTTTTTTAAATGTGCATTTTGCTCTCTGTACACATAACACATTAGTATGTCTAATAATGTTTTTTAAGGGGACTTTTTGACTGTAGACCAGTGTTTCCTAACCTTGGTCCTGTGGCCCACCTGTGGCTGCAGGTTTTTATTCCAACCAGGTTCTGTTTTTAATTGGACACCTTGGCTAATTAAGTGACGTGTTATTTCACAGGTTCTGTGTTTTGGGAACAATATAGAAATTAGAAAACTAAGTTTGGTAAAATATATATATATATATATATATATATATATATATATATATATATATATATATATATATATATATATATATATATATTAAAATGTACCAAGCAGTTATATGGGAATAATGTATTTTTTTACATTTTTAACAATATCTTCATCTTGATTTCTCATTCTACTTTTCTAGGTGTACTGATTGTTTAATTAATCCATTATTTACTAATTAGTGGGTCTAATGCTAAAGTAGTTGCAGCCTTTGATTATTCAGTGTTGTTTGTCAGCGTGTCTGCTCTGCTCATTTTTAATTGTTATTAATTTGATACAATGAAAGGGAAAACTGCACAGAGAAAGGGCAAAATATAATGAAATCAACAAAAGAGAGTTAAGCATTTAAATCTATAGCAAAAGCAGAAATATTTCTAAATGTCTTATAAATGTAAAAATCATGCTGCTGTGCTTTTCTGGATGTAGAATAAATGAAAAATAATACCAGCTAATTAAATGAGATCAGTGCTATCAGGTGTTGTCACTGATTAGGAATCTGGTTGGAACAAAAACCTGCAGTCACAGGGGGGCCATAGGACCGAGGTTGGGAAACACTGCTGTAGACGGATCACTCTTAACAGAAGATTGCTCTCTGTTGGAGCAGGTTAATGAGAGCACATCTGATCTTTGTAGTTGAAAATCAATGCCCTTACTTTAAGTATCACCTTCATAAGGTGTTGGATTGGTCTAGAAATGTGACACTCAGTGAACCATCTAATTGTTCCCATCCAGCTTTAAGCAAAATACATACATGGTTGTCTCCTGATGTGTATATTATACATTGAGCTTCAACAAGACTACCCTGCACACTTGATCTGCCTTCCACGAGTTACTTTTTATAAACTATTTTAATATTTTAGATTTTGAAAAATACGATTTAAAGGGTACTCATATTCCCCCTCCAACCGCCATTAAGTTTGGGTACAATATATGATTTACTAACCGGTTTTCTAGGCTTCCAGATACAGTTATGTAATCAAACAGAATAAGATGCTGTACAAGCTCACAAAGCCCAACTCCTCCAGCATGGGGGCAGACAGGAACTGGAAAAGGCACACAGGAAACAGCACTTAACTCTCCGTATCAAATTGGCCAAATTAGTACACTAACCTAAACGCACTGGGTGTTATATTATTTCACTCCTACCTTTGAATTTATTTGCCATTAACAGAACAGAGATGTTTTCATTGACGCTACCAAGCCTGCAGCTGTCAATCTGGACAAATTGTACTGCCTTTGCCTGTAGCAGCTGTTTAAACATTACTTTGTTATGGCACTGAAAGAAAAAAGATTTATCACATTAAGTGGGTAAGTAGCCATTATGGTATTCAACATGTGTCATTATCAAATGTTCTATAACATTACTTACTAAGAGCTGTAAATTACATCAAGTATATTGCATAATTTATGACATTACACTATTTGTTATAACACCATGATTAAACCAATTGCTCACTGCTATACAGTATATCTCATATTAAAAAAAAACTATTTTCTGAACTAAACAGCCACTATAACTCAAATAAAGTATCACAGAACTTATAGCTTGGTTTAAGTTATTTATATATGACATACAGTATATGATCAAATACTATATATACTATACTGTATATGCATTATATATGATGAAAATAATGGATGTTAATCTGTTTTATTATTTCTAAAAGAACAATGTTTTGTAAGATTAACTTTCAAAGGATGAACAATCCAAGGGTTTTTCTTATTAATGTGGCTTCCTTTAAACATGTCCATTAGGGGTGTCAGATCAAATGTCGCTATTTGAATATAATCCTAATTTTTTTTTTTTTTTTTTTTTTTTAAAAAGGTGTCTTTCAAAGGCAAAAGCTGACATTCAATTGTAAAAGAATGGTTGTTTATTTTAGCCACACTAATTTTGGCATTCTTAGAGAGTCAAGGCTGGGGGGCTGTCAAGAGGCAGGGCCTGTTAAAGCCCATTGCGGCACTTCCTGTGTGATTTTGGGCTATACAAAAATAAACTGTATTGTATTGTATTGTATTGTAAGTTACTCCCGATGTGCGATGCAAAGCTGCAGTATTTTACAGATGTGTTTTTGCACTTCACTTCCATTATCAGCAATTTTTTTTTTTTACTTTGAATGGTAAGCTTATCTTTATTAGCCAAACTTTCAGTGACACCTCATAACAAATTAGTTTCATTTTTTTTCTAGTCTGCACTTTGATGTACAAGTGTACTCTGAGCAGTTTTTCTAAACATGTTTCTGGTTTCCTAAAAGCATCATTTTGTATCTGATTCTCTCCCATTTACTCTTAATCCTGAGATCCCTGACTGCTGTTTACTGCAAAGAACTCCTCATTAAAGCAAATGGAAAATAACTTTCATAATTCAGATTTTCCTTTTACTACAATGCTTTAAAATCCCCACTTTAAAGAGCCAACATGCTGTGTCCCATAATTAGTCTCCATCTTAGATGGTTGCTGGTTTGACACATAATGCCTAAAACAATGAGGTGTAATTAAAATATTCGGGCTACCTTTACTAAAATATTACTGTAAAGGAGAAACAAAAAAGTAGGCAGATTGTACAAACCCTGACTTGATACTGTAATGATCCCATAAGCCAGGAGCTGCTTTTCTGAGTCCACAGGTGTCGACTGGCTTTTTATTTTGAATGACGCAATATAAACTGTTACCCTGCTGCTGCCCTCCGGACACCTCCAAAATAATAAGTCCACATCTCTGCTCTTTTTACTTCACCAACTATTTTCACTGTGTGGTGCTCTTACTAACTGATCCTTATTCCTTTTGGTCCTTGTCAGCACGTATATAAATCAGCCACGAAAAGGAGTTTAAATCCTTATGAGGTACACACTCCGGCACTGTACTTACTCCTGTACATTATTATCATCTTTTTTGTTTTTCACTCGTCAAGCCTCAACAAAGCAAGACACACTTATGACAATATTGTATGTATCCCATTTGCAGCACTCAGTTGGTTGTAGCACTCAGCTGGTGAGTACTACAAACATTTTAACATGAATTATGTAACAGTTTCCAAGTACTGCTAGGATTTTTCTTCTTTTATATTGATGTTTTTTCTTGATGTTACCATAATAATAAGGTATAAAAAAGTAAATGTAATGCCCAAAATTATAAACCTAAGTTTGTATAAGTTCAAATATTTACTTATTTTTAACTGAAATGTTCAAACATCGTTTTTTTTGCTAATTTGACAGCCTTAGTGTCCCTGTAAAAACCCATCCACCAGAGTCCAGAATTCTCAGGAATGTGTTTTTTCCCTAGACATCTTTAACAAAAAATGAGAACTTAGCAACACAAGCATGAAAAGATTTGGAAAAAGGGAATATATCTATTTTTGTATAGATGCTTTCTTTTCTGCATCCTTTTTGCCCTATGTACCTCTGGCTATTCTATATAAAAAAATAGCCTTGCCTTTACCACTGATAAAACTGTTTAAGCTGCATGAATGCAACCAAAAATTGATTTCCAGCATTAGACACATATGCAGTTGTGTATTTTATGTACACATATTTACATATGGATAGCTGGCAGCTGCAGTATTATTTATCCAGTTAAGCTGTTAATTGTGTGAGCAGCACTACAGATCTGCACACAATATTGATTATTCACTTAAAATGCAGTTTTCCAGAATACTGTGGTATTGTTTTGGGCTCTATCACACAGCACAACTGCATGCAATAAACTTATTAAAGTTAATGTGTGTAAATATTAATGTTACAAAACAAAACATGCAAGTCTAACATCCAACTCACCTGTTCACCAGTGGCGACTCCAATTCCTAAGTGGGCCAATGCCTAAAAATGACAAGATGCATATGTAAAAAATGCACAAGCTCAAATGAAGTTCATCATATACTGCTATATGCAAGCGAGTTCAACTGCACTTCCTATTGACTATAAACACTGGTATTTCCTAACCAAATAATGTTTAAATGAAATGTATAAACACCTCTTTAGTTCTTTGAGTTGAACTCACAAAATATATTTTA
Source organism: Erpetoichthys calabaricus (assembly GCF_900747795.2). Classification (NCBI taxonomy): domain Eukaryota; kingdom Metazoa; phylum Chordata; class Cladistia; order Polypteriformes; family Polypteridae; genus Erpetoichthys; species Erpetoichthys calabaricus. Next base: position 83,164,350 of record NC_041399.2, on the reverse strand, counting down.
ATAATTTTGTTCTTGACAATTACTACCATACTACAAAATCATCAACATATTTATTTCAAGTTTCCTTGGAGGCAAAAAAAACACACACATTTTGTTTTTTTTAATTTCAGAATCCCTTTTACACACTATGGAAGTTATTTCTAGATATACAGTATAATATTGGCTCTAATGTATTCAGATAATTGCATGCCCCTATGTTTAGCCAAAAAACACTGCAATTTTGCCCCAAAAGCCCAGTTTTTTGTTAAAATTAATAATTAGTCTGTTCCATTTCCAGGCAACTAGCTAAATTCACAGGCAAAGCATTGGGAAGTGAAGCACCAAATTATGTTTTGGAATGCTAAACTGCTGTCTGTTTTGTGCCAGAGCATACTTTCAAATTCATATTATTATAGCTCCAAAGTGAATAAAACATTGTCAACTGTGTCTTAAAATAACATGAACGACCAACTAGTGCGCAGTTTCCAGCCTTTAGGTGTTGATATATCAAACAAAAACTGGTGTCATTTGTGTTTTCAGGTGATTACAAGAGAAACCTCCTATCCACAAAACCATACAGACTGAAAACAAAGTGATTATTGTTAATCGCAAGTGTGATTTCATTAGTACTACAGGCAGTGAAATCTTACCCATTTGTATCATTTATCTCTTTCACAACATGTGTGCCTAGACATTGGTCAGACATGCAAGTAAGAATTTCATTGTAAACAATATGCCACTAACCTTGAACTTGAACCGACATGTTTGTTTCTAAACATATTATAATATGCCAACCTATCAAAATAGTCCACTAAGCAAATTAGTAACATGGAACAAATTCAATGTAACAGCATTATTAGGAGGGTTTTGAAATGTAAAAGTTTTATGTGTGCTTTATTTTACCATACTATTTAATGATACATAGTTATTCTATGTTTAGTTCATACCATATACGGAGTAGTTTACTTAATAAAAAACTAACTTTAGGACTGATAATAGTGATCTATATTATATGTAAAAAAGGTTATTTGTACTGAGATCACATTACTCAGAATGCATTTATTTACTTTGTTTTGGGTTCTCATTTAATCCCACTAGCTGACATACCATTCAATACATCACTAGTTAAAAAAAACCCTATATAAGAAAACACCCCCTTTCATCTGCATTAGCTAATGAAAATCTAAATTATTTCCTTTAGTTAAAAGTTATTAAAACTTGTTGATGCCATGGCCAAGTAGCCTTGTCAAGCAATAATTAAAATTGAACATTTTTATTTATCCTAAGAAACTAACAATTCCTTTCTAGGCAGCTGGTAAATGTCTTGTCATATCTATGTTAAATATATAAACCTTTGAGAGTCAAGTACTGAAATGAAACAGTTTTTTTGGTTTGTCAAATACTATACTTCTAGTTCTGTTTTAATGTTCAAGTATTTTTACAACTGCAGGATCTTTTAATATCATTTCTGACAGATGGTGGTGGCTGTTGGTTTAGTAATGCCTTCTGAAGTCGAAAAAATGCAGCCAAATGCAGTGGGGAAAAATAACCGAGTCTTAGTTCAGATGTGACTTAGGGACAAACAAAGTGAACAATTCTACAGATTTTGAAAGCAGGGCCAACTATCAAGTAGTGGAAGTTGAAAAAGGAAGGCTGCAAGGCTGAGTTCAGGGAGGAGGTAAGACAGGCACTGGGTGGCAGTGAAGAGTTACCAGACAGTTGGGCAACTACAGTACGAAGTAGTAAGGGTGACAGCAAGAAGGGGGCTTGGCATGACATCTGGACAGAGGAAGGAGGAAAAGGAAACCTGGGGAAGTACAGGAGAGTATGCCAAGGAAGAGGTTGGTGAATAAGAAGTGGGATAGTCAGAGAGATGCAGAAAGAGTGAAGAGAGAGGTGGCAAAGGCTAAAGAAAAGGTGTATGAGTTGTATGAGAGGTTGGACACTAAGGAGGGAGAAAAGGACCTTTACCAATTGGCTACACAGAGGGACCGAACTTGGAAAGATATGCAGCAGGCTAGGGTGATAAAGGATAAAGATGGAAACATACTCACAAGCGAGGAGTGTGTGTTGAGCAGATGGAAAGAGTACTTTGAGAGGCTGAAGAGAATGAGAGAGAGAGAAGGTTGGATGATGTGGTGATAGTGAATCAGGAAGTGCAACAGATTAGCAAGGACAGCTATGTAAAGCATGAAGCATGGAGGTGTTTAGGAGAGATGGCAGTGGAGTTTTTAACCAGATTGTTTAATGGAATCTTAGACAGTTAAAGGATGCCTGAGGTGTACAGAAGTGTACTGGAACTGATTTTTAAGAATAAGGGAAATGTGCAGAGCTGTAGTAACTACAGGGGAATGAAATTGATGAGCCACAGCATGCCGTTATGGGAAATAGAAGTGGAAGCTTGGTTAAAAAGGTAGGTTATGATTAGTGAACAGCAGTATGGTTTCATACCAGGAAAGAGCACCACAAATGTGATGTTTTCTCTGAGGGTGCTGATGGAGAAGTATAGAGAAGGCCAGAAGGAGTTGCATTGTGTTTTTGTGGACCTGCAGAAAGCATCTGACAGAGTGCCACGAGAGGAGTTGTGGTATTGTATGAGGAAGTCGGAAGGGGCAGAGAAGTATGTAAGAGTTATACAAAATATGTACAAGGGAAGTGACAGATGCATTCAACGTGGAGGTGGGATTACATTAGGGATTGGCTCTGAGCCCTTTCTCATTTGCAATGGTGATGGACAGGTTGATAGACAAGATTAGACAGCAGTCCCCGTGGACAATGTTGTTTGCTGATAACATTGTGATCTGTAGCGAGAGTAGGGAGCAGGTTGAGGAGACCCTGGAGAGGTTGATACATGCTCTAGAGAGGAGAAGAATGAGGGTTCAGGGAGCAGCCAAAGGAAGAAGAAGAAGAAAATGTTTAGCCTGAAGCCCAATGTGTAGTAATTTTTTTCAGTATATCCATGAATACCTTGGAAATGGTAGCATGCCCAAGGATGTCATCAGGTGAAGTTGGCTCTTCTATCCATAGAGGTTTAAATTCAGCTAGTGATAAAACCCATTTAATAGCCTCATCAACATTCCATCGTTGATTGGCATCAATCATCTGTCAATTGGAAAGTGAAGCAGTTTTGGAGTACTGTTTGCTTTACATGAGAAATAGGAAACAATTAATTCATTAAATGCACATGATCAGTTATGAATGCACAAATGACTTGTCCTTGTTTAAAACCAACCAATAACTATAATAAAGATAATACCATAGTTCACTGTTTTTAACTCATTTTACATGAAATAATGTAAATAGTAGAGAGACTGGACTTTTTATATATGAGTATTGGTTTATAAGTTTCTTCTTCAAAAACAAACTAATATCATTTTTGTACTACAATACAGTGAAAAAAGGTATAATTTTTACTTAAGTATGTTTCTGTCCTTGACCAAACAGGGCCTTGTGTTTGCTTCGTAATAGCAGCTGGAACAATACAGGTATCTACAATTTGTGGAGTGTGTTTTTATACATATGAATTGCTTGTACTTGCATTCCATACCATAGGTGTTTGTCTTTTAATCCAATATTATTAAAGCAAAAGGCATATGGTATTGATAATTAAAAAGTAAATTAATTTTATTATTCATATATTTTCTGTAACAACAGTTAAATTCAAATAAAAATGGTAAAATACAACAGAAATCAAATGCCTCTTAAATAAAAAAAAAGAAATTCTGTTAAATGTAAAATACCAGCAGAGGGCACCATTTCCACAACCTGTCACTGAAAAAAAATATTTCAAATATAGCATATGTATATAAAAATGTACCGAAATGTTATTTTATTTATTTTTACCAGGGTATTGTTAGGTCCTATTATTTCTCTGATAAGTTTGCATCTTCGGATATCATCTTGAAGGTCTGCACCAACTTTTACTTTAAACCTTTAAAATATGTGAAAGACAAAATTCACAAAAGCCTTAAATTAATGTTTGGGTATGAAAATGTCACTTTCAGTAAACAACTGAACACAAAGCAAAGTTAATATTAAAATGTTCATGTATTAAAAAGATTATTAATTATTCAAATAAAATTACATTCACCTTAAACAAGAACTTTTAAACTGTTTTTAAATTGTACCCACCTAGTCCAGCCTTCCTCCAGTGCTTTCACACAGAGCTAAAAGCAAAAGCACATAATAACAGTGACAATAAATGTAAAACAAATGATAGAAAAATTCCTTTAATTAGAACTTGTTTTACTTGTCTATGACTACTTGTATTTCTCTATCCATTTTTCTGAGCTCACTTTTTCTCCTATAGACTTGCTGGAAGGCTGCTCCATTCCTAAATACTAATTTCCTTTCCTTTTAACCATTATGATGAACACTTGCTTGTATGTTTTTAATTCACAGCTAAATTACCTGACATTCTCCTAAAGAATCCTCTAATACAAAGGACTCATGTTTTTTTAAATGACCACAAATTACTCAGATCATGATGCAATCAAGCATCTTCAGACATGACATTGTAACAATCATATTTTCTTATTGGTATGAAGTACTTAAAGTGGTATGCAGAGTTGTTTTCCCTCCTGATGTAACAAGCATTATGTTGACAAAAAAAGTTAAATTTTTAGGTCATGAAAATGGTCAGATCAGATTCACTCTGGAAAAAATGTATTAGTGACATTGTTACTGTATGTAAATGATTATATCTTTCATTTTTTTGGTAAACAAGGAAATGAAAGTGAAAAGCAATCAAATACAACATCAAAAATCCATACATATAAACATTACATTTGTGTTTTCCCCACTGTATTCTTTCTTTAACCCAGTTCAATTTCATTTTCACAAGAGTGTGATAAATTTGTTCAAGTGAACTGAAAAACAGCACAAGTCATACAATGTTTGGGGAAAACGCATTGACAAATTGGTACTTCTCTGCAAGCAAGTGGATAGACAGGTGTCCATAAGGGTAGTGCGCCCAGTGAAAACAGGTTGTGCCTATTAAATGAAGCTATGCGGAACTGATAGACAGTCAGCACTGTCTACTCCTGCTACCAGGAGGAAGCAAAAGTCCTCCAATGGGAAACTGTGACACTGTTGCTTAAAGGAAGTTATGATTACAAAGAAAAATGTCAAAAATGTTTAGCCCACGGCAGTCCCATATTATTTCCAACTTCAGTTGATATTTCAGTTTATAATCACCTATCAAATATGGAAAATTAAGGGTAGACTGTGGTAAAATTAGTTCTGAGATTTTTCAGGTAAGGAAGGAACACAATAATCAGGAACACAGATATAATCATTAATCATGGTGCTGAAGAGTAATGATGTGTTGCATGTTGATTAGCACATGCAAATAAGAATTTTACTGTACTCCATACAACTGACAATAATGACCCCATAAACTTATAAAAACCAGAGGGCAGGAAGCTAAAAAAAATAATATACCTTCTTCAACTGTCAGGCATCAAGACTGAAATATACGATGAACCATTAAAAAGTATAGTATCCTAATGGAATTTCAAAGGATGTTCTTATTTCCAGAAATAGGCTCTGTGGTGGGTTGTATCTGCCTGTTCCCTTTCAGATGATAACAGAGTGCAGCATTAGCTACTTCACAAAGAAACAGAGATTGAATTTTACAATATTTTTAAGTGAGTGGTTCTAAAACTTGTATGGAGCTATCCCCAGTGAGGCACATTTTTTGTTTTATATTAAACTTTATTATACCCTTTATATTCCTCATTTATTGTTTACATGTGTGATTATTTGGTGTTTCCATGATAGTATGGGACACAGAAGTACCACCTACTTTACAGATTATTTACAATTGCTTCAAAGAGTGCATATTATTTCTGAACATACAGTATATTACGGCCACATTTCTTTAAAAGTAATATTTCAACATTTTTGCAAACACTCACTAAATATTTAAACATTTGTTACATCTAGAAATCCAATTATTAACTATAATTTATTTTTACAGACCTGACCAAGCCCCTTTCACAGTTAAACATACCAATGTAGCATTAACAGCGTGTTGTGTTGGTAATGGGTTTCCACAGTAAACTACAGGTCATGAAAGTCTAAAAGTTGATATAATCTTGTTGGTGTTTTTCTTTTTTTGTGGAAAATCTTACCAATTTTGAGATCTACATGTTTGAAGTTTCACCACTTGCAGCAATCCCTTCACAATTCGAAACCAAAAAAAATATATATATACCACTGGTAAGTACAGTATATACATATCAAGAGTGCTGGATCAATCAGCAAATCAGCTGTACTCATGAAAACATACTGTACTTGACTCACTTGTTTGTGTTCAGCCTCTCATAGTACAGTACTCAGGCGTATCATGTTATTGTCTTTTTTTAAGAGCAAAAATACCTAAATTGTTTAATATGACATAATTAGGGTTATTTTTTATGATTTGTTATAATTGAAGACAAGTATTAAGAGGTTTAAAATATGCTGATTATTTTCCTGTTCACTGTCATTTTTTAATGAGCTAAATTGTCAATATTTAATGCATTCTCAATGCTCAACAGAAATGGACAAATTCCGAAATTCACTTTGTAATAGTTTGAAGAAATAGGGACAGGTTATTGTTGGATTGTTTATTCAAGAGGAACAAGAAGGAAGCAAGACATGAACAAGATTAATATACCATATTATGCTAGCATACTGTTGTATCTAAAGCATAAACCTCTCACCATAACTCACAGTGAGATGTGATCTATATCACAATAATTGAAGTGTTTTAGTTATTGACCAAATAATTTTTAAAAAATCATTAGACTAGAAACTGAAAAGACATTAACTTGAAAAGTAGACTTGTATGAGCAATAATGTCAGTAATCAATAACAGACTGCTTTTTTTGAAAAAAGGATCACTGAAATCTTTGGATTATTCACAGCGATAGCCAACCTTTCTCAAATGGTCATCGGAGTATCCAAGCCAAGCACATGAAGTTGTATAAGCAGGGTAGCCATTCTTCAACATTTGCTCTTCTGGAAAGAAATAAAAGGGCATAAAAAAGTGTTTCATGCCTCTGCATGCAATTACACAGCTTGCTCTCCTTATGGCTTCTTGTTTTTTTGCTTTGCGCCCTCCCCCCACCATAACTTTTTGTATATGAGGGAGAAGCGCAAGCTTTAGATTCAGTAAAAATTTCAATCTCTGGTTTTCGACGGATCTCGACGTTTTAGCTTCCCCGGATACCGAAAACATCAATATTTCGATGATGGGTGTGCGTCTGTCTGTGTCTGTGTCACGGTTACTTGAAGACAGTCTTGAGCTAAAACAGCTGAATGGAAAAATACCAAACTGGAAACTTAAGCCTGTTATGAGATGACAATGTGCTGATTCGTATTTGAGCTAAATCATGCAAGAGAAAAAGGCACTTTAGAGGAACCCTCATATACCGTAATTCTGCAATTAATTATTAGTTCTTCTCATCAATTGCTATTGTAATGACCTATTTTATGATCAGAAAGATCAGGATTAGAGTGGTAAATAATTACTGAAATGTTATAGAATAGTTTGTGTAACTCTGCTCACTTCCACATTTTTACTGTTACATTTTGTATGGCTCTTCTGTGATTTGCTTCAGTGAAGAAACACAAAAGGTTTGTACTTATTTTGGTGTATTTCATATTGACTAGCAATAAAGACAGCAAAGTACGGTAAAATATCATCACATTATTGTCATTATATAGATGGAAAAAACATGCCTGTATGAATTTTGTTCTAAGTATAACAAGATTTACTCTAACAAACCTCAAACTGAAGCAGCAGAGATTTATAGTGTGGAAAAAAAATAAATACTTGTAATTCTGGAGATTCTCATTATTTCTCAATTCAGAATCCCCTCAGAAATACTCTCAGATAATACTGTGATAATACACGGATTTTCAGATTTGAAATCTAATTCTCATAATACATTACCTCTTTGTTCCTTTCCACTTTGAGCTTTCCTAAGAATATCTAAAAAATAAAGCAAAAGGAAAATAGATCTTACACATATAATACAAACTGGAAAATACAAGAGTCCTGTATAAGGAGACTTTCTACTGGAATCATATCTGTATATCTCCAAGAATCTAAATCTGACTGGCAAGAGACGAGAACGACAATCAATTTTGCCACTATTTTATAATGGAGACTCTAATAACTTGATATGAGAAGTGAATGAAAAGTGACTGCTAAAGAAATGTTTACAAATATCTTGACTAAATACTCCACAGATATGGATCAATAGCTATAGGTTCTTATACATGTTTCATAAAGCTTGGAAGCTCTTATCAATTTAAGTATTCAAAAGTGCCTAGGATTTAAGATAGGCAAAGTGTTCTCTTTAAAACCAGGCAAAAACACCTAACCATCCCACAGTAAAGATTCTCAAAAAAGTGTTTTTATTAGTCACCAAGACTTGACCGAATGGAAATAAATAAAATAAAAAAATTACTTTCCAATAACAGTCTGCTGTAACAGAAACAGAAGCTATCTAAATTAAAATAATAAAAAAACAGAAAATACAATCATCTGCAATGAAACCTACTGCCACGAAAACAAACAACCGAAGTCCAAAGGGGTGTGCATACAAATACAGCAGGCAACCAAATGTTGCATTTAACTGGTGTAACTCTGGTTTAGCAAGCAAGCCGACCAATGAAAAACTATTTTCTACCACATTTCTGAACTTCAAATGTCATTACATTACTTACGTATATCTCAATAAGGATAAAAGATTTCACATTCAATTTTTTAACTTAAATCAGTGATAAAATCAGTGATAAAAGTGTTTATATTCAATGAAACCCTCACAAGCAAGGTGGGGTTGTAAGCCTACATTTGGGAGCCAAGTGTTAAAAGATGGTCCAATTATGTTAATAACATACTGCTGCAGAGTTCACACAGGTATTTCCTAGATTTGGTATCTTGAACAGCTAAACAGAAACATTTTCACTGGCTTCACATCTTTACATTAGTGATTCAGTGTTTTTTGCTTCACACTTTCTATTCAATTGGATGAAGTGCTATTTTCCACCAGCCATTTTCAAAAGACAGATTATCATTTTTAAATATATTAATTAAAACAGCAATTCTAAGATTTTTCACACTTTTTCAATGTTTGAAGTGCAATAATAATTCAGACTAATTCTCAATCCAAAAGATTCTAATTGCAAAGAATGGCTCAATCAAGGTTCCTTGTAAGGCCCAGGCTAGCATAAGCAATCATTTTTCTTGTAAGCAAAAATTTTTAGTTACATTAACCAATGAGCACTACTTGCTCTTATGCAATATAACTACCTATTTATGTGTAATTTGTTTGCTTTATGTGGGCAATTTAGTTGTGTACCCTTTTTGAATAGTGCAACACATACTAGATTATTACATGTTTGTTGAGGGAAATGATTTCTACTTGTTTGAAGGCTGCAGTGGAGTTTTCACATGCTTCTTTTTTGAAACAGTGCATGTGTAATATATACTTTAATAACTGGTTTCTGGAAGCTGTACAATTTTCTGTCTGCCCTGTGTACACATTTGGCAGGTAAGGAGAATTCCTTGAATTGCTTCTTGATCAGTTCAGGATACTGACCTAGTGGTGCAATGTCAAGTTTGTCCCCTAATCCTTAATAGATCAGACACGGTTCAAAAGAACATGGATGAAGCAATTGAGCAGATCCTCTGTCAGAAAATTGAGAAATTAATAAAGATAAAAAAGCACTTTAAATACATTATTTATTTTACATCTTCAATCAACGACATGCTGGATGACTGGCAACTTTAAGTGTGGTAGTGTAAGTCAATGAGTCCTGCAATGAACCAATGTAACCTGAAACACTTGTGTCTGACTTCCACTTCATGCTGCTTGGATCGGCTCTGGCTGCTGCAGCCCTGAATTAGACTGAATGGGCACAGAACAAAGATGAATGGATCATTGTATGATTACAAAATTATTGTATGATTTTTCTACAGGAAAGCAAAGTTTCTCAAAATGTTGAATATTATTATTTTTAATACGTCTTTTGCTAAATTGCTTTTGCAACTTTTCAAGCAATAGTATTTGCTAGACTATTATTTCCTGCTGAGATGAACAGTGATGCATGTGTTGCCTGAAGCCAGGGGAAGGTAAGGAAGGGAATAGATTTCAGTTCTCTCTTCAACCTTTGACAGGGAACCTCAGGGAACTCATGATAATTCTATGTGTGAAATAGCTGCAGTACATAAACTTTTAGATGAAGCTTCACTGTTGTTCACATATAGTCATCTTACTGAGTCAAGCTAATACCACAACAATCACTTGCAGCAAAAATACTCATCAACAAAAATGTTAAAAAAAAGGAAGGATGGAACAATGACATTAATAGAATAATATAAAAAAAATTATTATCTCACACTTACTGACGTATTAAGTACTGAAATTCTAGCCAGTTCTACAGCATCTGGCATTTTGATCAACTTCGATTTTAACTTTATCTACAAAAATAAATTGTAATAAGGTGATTTAGCTGTGGCCAAACAGGATTTACTGCAATGACAGAATAAACAAGAAGATCAAATGTTCATAAAATCACTAGTGATTCTGTCACACAGCTTTTTGTCTACACCATGGAAAAAATGAAAGACAGGCTGGTGCCTTGAGACAAAGTGTTACCATTTGAATTATACAGCATAGTGAATGTAAACAAAAAAGCTCACCCACAGCTTCTTTTTCTGTCAGCACATCAGTGATGTATCTGAAATCTATGCAGGACACTAGCTGCTCAGGTTGCTGTTAAAAAACACAATTTTGGCAAATGTAATAGTATGACAAATGTAATAATGTAATTTATCAAAAATGTAAAAAAAACAAATGTGATTACATAAAAACATGAAACGCAGAAGGAAGGTTATGAACTTACCATATCAACCAATAACTTCCAGAGAGGCTAGAATGATATAAAAACAAAGAATGTCTAGTATATATTATTTTTTTACAAACAAACATTACATCAATGAAGAGCAAAGGTATTGATGAGTCCAAAGGATTGTACAAAAACATTTTAACATAGACTTAATCTTGCTCAGAGTGCATACCATATAATCTGACAACCTAAAATAATAAAATTACTTTTTATAAAATAAGAAAAAACTGTCAAAAATAAATTATAAATAGAAATCCATTAATTTATTCTAATCATGAAAGATCAGTCAGGTAGCCTTAATAAATCAGTAAAATTTCTCACTGCTCCACACTGTTCCTACCAAGATGTAGACCTGTCACCTGTCATTACTGCTCTTAATTGAATGGGCAGTTCATACTTTTATTTTGATATAATTAACTAGATTAGACAGAAACAAGTAACAGGCCATAGCAGACTGCCTCAGTTGGGTGTATTGTCTTCCACCTTGTTATTCATTCATTCATTTAAGAATCATTGGTAATCTGTTTTACTTGGTAAAAAAACAGGGAGATTTTTTCTTGCTCCAGCATATTCAGTAATATGTTTGCAATTCTGTCATTTTTGCTGTGTGACCTGCAGATAAACTTGTATATAATTTATATAGCATTTTAAAATGTGTATATGTATTAAAGAAATAGGCACCTATTTCTTTAACTACAAACTTATAAGTAGCAAATGAAAAACTCAAAAATGAAAACTACTGTCAAATATGGTTAAAAAACAACATGATGATGGATAGAAAACAGTGTAATAAAAGTTCATACTAACTGTTTCTAACTATACAGGCAGGCATTTTAAAATTGCAGAACTCGTGGATGAGAATTTAAAATGACAATTGAAATTAAAGACAGAAGTAAGTCTATGTGCTTAGACCCGTTTGTGGCAGACTACAGCAACAGGAAATCCATCCACACCTCTGGCACAGGTATTAAACATGGTGTGCTTTTATGTCTTTTCATAAACCAGCCAAGGAAAGATTACACAAAAAACACAAAGAGCAATACATTTGCCCAAAAAGAAAGCCTGGTAATCTGAGTCTTATCAAAATATATATTGATCCTTGTCTAATACTGTAGGTGAAGAATCATTCACCCTTTTCTTCAACATCACCAAAATGCATCATACTTATTTTAATAAAAACCTTTCCTTTCCATCTACCTGTTAGTTTCTGCCTCAAAATCTACAACCATCACACCTATACAGTGGCATATGGGGGTAAATTCTCAGAATCACCTCCAGGATCAGGTGGATGGCCTGCTTTTACTACAGCAATACCTGGCTAGAAGTACACCTTGTGAGTCCAGAGTCTCACGTAGTAATCAGGTAGCCTCCAGGTTGCCAACAACCAAAGCTATTCTTTAAAAGCAAAAGAAAAGAAGAGTATCTTTTTCCCCCCGAAATGGAAGGTTATTCTAAAATGTTCTTGATTAGTTCCTGCCATATTTTTAAAAAAGTTCTGAACAGATCCTCTATGTGAGAATTTGATTTTTTCCAAATTCAAATAATATAGAACATCAACAACACTGACATGAAAGTGGTGGGGTTGGATTCTTTCATTTGAGCAAGATAAGTATAAGTGCTAGTAGTGAAGAAAAGACAATTAAAGTTTGCTTGTTCTTCTCCACATTAGGCATGTCTGGGAATACACCAAAAATGGCTGTTAATGGGTTTAAAGTGAATGTGATACCAAAGCTGTCTGATAGGCTTTCAAATATTGTTGTCCAAAATGTTGTTAATTTGATGCAGGCCCAGTGAAGCTGGAGCTAGATTACAATGTTCATAGGTTGAATCTTGCCCTGGAAAAATTTTGGACAATTTTAAATGAGACACATGTGCTTCATAGAAAATTCTAAGTTGAATAATTGAATGCTTTGAGCATATGGAGCTAGAGTGTATTCTGTGCATGGCTGCCTTTCACTTTTTTTCTGATATATTAAGTGACAGATCCTTTCCCCAATGTACTGTGGGGTCTTTGAATGGAAGGGACTTGAAAATATTTTTATAAATTTTAGAGATGCCATCTGAGACTTCAAGACTGATCATTATTTCTTCAGGAAATTAACTAGGTGGAAGAATTGTAATTGTTCATAGGATGGAAAGATATTATCTAAGTACAAGTCTCTGAGTGTTTTAATCCCAGACATTTTCCAAACATTAAATACTGTATATGTTTGAGAGGGTGGGAAAAGGTGGTTGTCATGTAGAGGTGCAACAGAAAAAATCTTCTCTCTCTTAAATTGCTTCCAGCACTGGTTCCATATTCTGAGAGAATGAAGGGCAATGGGATTATTGACAATCATTTGTATTAACTGGGGCACAGAGCAGAAAATATGAAGAACTACAGAAGATTTTATTTCAATTGCTGACTAGGTTCATGCATATTCATTGATTTCTGTCGATGTCCAGGTCTTTATAACTTGTATATCTACCACCCAATAATAAAACTGAAAGTTAGGTCGTGCCATGCCCCCTTCTGCTTTAAGTCATTGTAGAGTCGTAATTTGGATGTGTGGATGTTTCAAATTCCAAATAAATGAGGTTATGATTCTATCTAATTACATTAACAAATCATTTTTTAAGAAAAGTATATGGGGATGATTTGATATAGGAAAAGAAGCTTGGGAAGGATTGTAATCCTAACAATATTGATTCTCCCTGCTAATTAATGTAAGATGGAGAGTAGCTTCAAGTCTGTAATTTTTTCCAAGCAGGCAGCAAACTTTTGTTGAAAAAGAGCTTTATATTTACCCTGTCATTCTTTACTGTGTAATTAGTATGGTGCTGACAATGAAATGACCACAGCTTCTCATGCAAATGAAGATAATTTCACATTCTAACATGTCCAGGAAGACAACTCTCCAATGCACACAGTTATTTTGAAACAAAATGCCATCACTGGAGGGACTCAATTATCACTATTTCCTTTCACTATTTTATTATTACCACATTTATTTTTTAACTTCACCTGTTTGTTGTCTGGTACAAATCTTGTAGTCGATATTTAACCCACTTCCTATTGCCCAAATTACTTGAAATTTTGCACACTTACTCACTTCCAATGACAATACATGAATTAATAATCAGTTTCACTAATTGATCAATTAATCCATGTTAATTAAGAAATGATAGACACATATGAAGAATAGTTAAAGATTTCACCAATAGATGGTGATAGTAACGGATAGAAATATTAAAGGAAGTGTTAAAATATTGATTACAAAATTATACTAAAACAAACCCAAGACTAAAAACTTGAAAATAATATATATATTAAAAAATACTTTTTAAAAACTACACTTATATTAACTTAAAAAGTGTGATAAAAAGTAAAAAATAAGTCTTGCTTTTATTTCACAAGTGATGTATGAGACTTATTTTTTAGTAACTTTCAGTTTTAGTAAGTTTTAGTTTACTTTTTAGTACACTTTTTAACTTAATATAAGTGTGGTATATATATTTTATGGTTAGTTTCTGATATCTGTCAAAAAAGACAAAAACAAAAAAAAAAGAAGAATTTACCTTGCATTCCATCTTGGCCCAAAGATCCCAAACAGCATTAAGCACTGCTGAAGTGGCAAGATGTATGACACCTTTCTCTGGTCCAATCTGTTATAGAACATCAATATGTGTCAATTCACCATTTGGCAAATTAAATTAAATCCGAAACATTATCTCCTTTAGCAATACACATATGCTCTTTATATGTGACAAACTAATTTTATTTGCATAAAATTTATTACAACATTACAAAGCTGCTTTCATCTGCCAATACAACAGCTGTGTCTCCAAGTTTAAATCCATTGAACCATACTTAGGGACTACCATGAAGCACATAAAGCTGTTTAGTGAAGAAATTTATTTCTAAAATTAAATCAAGAGGCTTCATGTAAAACTAGGAAACTTCAGGCATGTTTGATGAAGAAGGGTGTTATACAGTATAAACCTAAACAATGTGCTTCTTGCCATCTGGCAGGGTATTAGACAAAGAGCAATGACTAAATATGAAAAAATCTAAAGGTATATTAAATATATAAATACTTGTGTGAAATCTATATGACATATTAAGTTACTAATTAACAAAGGGAGTGTGTCATACTAGCCTTGTGTCCATTTTCTACAAATGCAAATTTTTCCTTCAGTTTTTTTTCAGTCCAGTTATTTTTTTCTTTTTAAATTTTGTAATTTATATATTGATAAAGTGAGAACTGCAGCAGAAGAATCCTAGTTAATAAATGTCACATTTTCAGCTATTAAAATTTTAATAAATCTCTTACAGAACAAAAATGCTCGATCACTGGGTCTATTATCCTACATACTAAAAAAAGCAAGATGGTGAAGGGAAATATTCTTATTTCAGACTAATTTTTGAACACTTTCTGAAACTTTTTTAACACTTTTAATAAAATATTAAAATCAGAAACTAGTTAAACTGTTAGAGCCAGTTCAGTAATTATTGTTTAAATTCTGCCAGCTACATCTTATTAGTGTAGCTTCCATCCCAGTCAGGTACAGCTTTTGCCTCATGCACAATTAAAGGGCCACAGAACCTAAACTTATAAGTATATATGAAAATATACTGGTGCATACTTTTCTCATTCAGAGCGGGATAAAACTTGTCATAAAAAGTAGCAAAGGGAATATGTCTACTGGTTCATACTTATAAATCTAGTACTTCAGTAACGTGTTACTTTCTAAAAGGATGCAAAATAACTTTTCTTACAATTTTGCACTCCAGATTCATTGTAAACATCAGATACCTCCTATGTGAATTTAATCAGTTTTGTATTTCAATCAAATTTGAGAATATGCTAAGATATAAAATCTGTACCCATCCATTTGTTTTCTAAATATACTTCATTCAGTTCAAGGTGGCCAAGGATCAAGAACCAGGGCTAGAGCCTGTTTATTGTTTATATGAGTGTGGAGTGGAGGGTGCTTTGTGCACATTATAATAACAAAATAAATAGTTGTTATATTTTCACCTGGTCTGAAGAGTGGTACCTGAGGGTTCGAGAGGTGGACAAAAGCATTAACTGCTACACACATTATACATTTTTTGTTTTTTGAGAACATTATCCACTTGTTTTGTGGTCCAGAACATATTTATATGACTGTGTTTTATACTGGTTTTACCTTTGGATTATTTATTTTAACCCACAGATTATCACTTGGGATTTTATGTATAATTTATTGACTATTCATTTAATGGAAGAAGATGATCTGCTCTGGCGACTCCTAACGGGAGCAGCCGAAAGAAGAAGAAGAAGATTTAATGAAGATCTTGCACTGCACTTTTGAAACCTTTCTATTTGTTTTACTAAAAGCACTTGGTACATTTGTACCAACCCCTTGCTGACCATGTGTGTCCTCATTTGCCTGGCTGATCTCAGTTTATGACTACTGACAGTTCCAAGTTCAAGAAGCTCCCGGAAGCAACTAGTGAAAGTGGAGTCAACCCAGACCACCACAGGACCACATGTGGCAACAGGCTTTGTTACAACCAGTTTCATAATTAGTGAATCATTTTAGCTCTAATTGATCTACAGTAATCCCTCGCTATATCGCGCTTCATCTTTCGCGGCTTCACTCTATCGCGGATTTTATATGTAAGCATATCTAAATATATAACGCGGGTTTTTCGCTGCTCCGCGGGTTTCTGCAGACAATGGGTCTTTTTACTTCTGGTACTTGCTTCCTCAGTTGGTTTGCCCTGTTGATTTCATACAAGAGATGCTATTGGCGGATGGCTGAGAAGCTACCCAATCAGAGCACGCAGTTAAGTTCCTGTGTGCTGCTGATTGGCTCAGCGACGGAGTGCTGCATTAACCAGGAAGTCTAATCTCACTCATTCAGCATTAACGTGCCCCTGCTACTGCTTCAGGAGCCGTGTCCAAGCAGCAACAGAAGATGCAAATGATTGCAGAAAAGGTAAAAGTTTTGGATATGTTGAAGGAAGGAAACAGCTACACCGCTGCAGGACACCATTACAGCATCAATGAGTCCATGATTCTTTTTATTTAAAAAGGAGGAAAAGCATATAAGATCTACGGCCGCAGTGTCCTTTAACCAGGACGCAAAACGAGTTGCAAGTGGACGTGATAAGGCAGTAGTCTGGATGGAATCTGCTTTAGGGATTTGGATTGAAGAGTGCTGGAAGAAGAACAACGGCGGTGCTAAACAGTCGCCTGAAGAGGCTCCTTTAGAAGAGCTGTAACGCTATCCTTTGTTGAGCAGTAAAATTAAACTCATCGTTATCGGACAAGTCGTCGTGTCATTGTTGGTGAGTAACCATAATTAATTATCTACGTACAGTACTTATTACATGTACATAGTTTAGTGTCACTGTACACACATTTTACTGTATACAATTTTTCTTGCATTGTACGTATTTATTGCTGGTGGCCTGTCTGTCGTAATGGCTGTAACATATGTGATATCGGAGACGCTCAATATCTTTAAAATAATATTTAGGGTTTACTACATAATTTCAACGAATCTTACCTAATATCTAAGAGAATACAAAGGGTTTATGCTGTATAATTGTGCGTGAAATGCTTATTATAGTGTGGGAGTGTTCATAAGGGCTTAAAATATATAAAAATAACCATATAAACATATGGTTTCTACTTCTTGGATTTTCTTATTTCGCGGGTGGCTCTGGAACGCAACCCTCGCAATGGAGGAGGGATTACTGTAATTTCATTAGTTGTAATTTCTTTCTTCTTGTTCACGAGTGAGGGAAGAATGGAGCGTGAGATCGACAGGCAGATAGGTGCGGCATCCGCAATAATGCGGGCGCTGCATCGGTCTGTCGTGGTGAAAAAGGAGCTGAGCCACAAGGCGAAGCTCTCAATTTACCAGTCGATCTATGTCCCTACCCTCACCTATGGTCATGAGCTATGGATAGTGAGCTATGGATGGAGATCGCGAATACAAGCGGCTGAAATGAGTTTCCTCCGCAGGGTGTCTGGGCTTTCCCTTAAAGATAGGGTGAGAAGCTCAGTCATCCGGGAGGGGCTCAGAGTAGAGCCGCTGCTCCTCCGCATCGAGAGGAATCAGATGAGGTGGCTCGGGCATCTGATCAGGATGCATCCTGGACGCCTCCCTGGTGAGGTGTTCCGGGCACGTCTAACCGGGAGGAGGCCCCGGGGAAGACCCAGGACACGTTGGAGGGACTATGTCTGTCGACTGGCCTGGGAACGCCTTTGGATTCTCCCGGAAGAGCTAGAAGAAGTGGCCGGGGAGAGGGAAGTCTGGGCATCTCTGCTCAAGCTGCTGCCCCCGCGACCCGACCTCGGATAAGCGGGAGACAATGGATGGATGGATGGATGGATTTCTTTCTTGTCACATATTCTACATTTAGAAAAGCACAGCAGTGTGATATTTACAACACATTTAGATATATTTGAATTGTTATAATTTTAAATGTGCAACTCTTTTGTTGTTTTCCTATTATTTACAATTTGTGAGCAAAATGCACAGACGATGCAACTTAATAACATTTTAACAACAAGCAGACCAGACATCTGGGCAAACAACACTGAACACTGAATGGCTGTGACTACTTCAGCATCAGACACACTAATGTGCCCATTAGTAAATAATCTTTAAAAAAAGAACTAAATTATTCTCATGTAATAAATGCTTGGTTAACTGTTAATCCCAAAACACACAAACTGGGAAATAACAACTTGCTTATTTAGTCTAGGTGTCAAATTAAAAACAGACTGTTACAGCCTGGGTTGGCTACAGCTTGCACACTCCCTTGAACCTGGGGCCATTGATAGTCATGTCTGTGGATGAGTTGGACAATAAGGACAAACAACAGAGGTAGGTGCAAATGTGCAAATAATGCTATTATTTACAATACAATAAACTGTATTTTTGAAAATACATTGCACATTCAACTTTAGATGAGTAAGTTAATAAAAAAAAAAACCAAACAAACAGTGTCACTGGTGGAAGTTAAAATTCATTAAATACGTAAATAAATCTGAAAACAGGTTAACACACAGACCTTCACTTTAAAAACCATCACAAGCTTTGGTGCCTCCTATTTACTGTGACATTTCCTCTGCTATCCTTTGTAGGTCTTCTCAATGGGAACTGGCTTGTGTCTTGGCCGCCACCCTTTGGGAACTGCACAGACTCTAAGCCCTGCCCCTTTCCATGCCATCATTTTTCACGGCCTTCAGCAGGTGCACACTCAGAGCAACTGGTTGCTACTGCTCTTTGATTGCTCAGCAGGAGCAACATGGCCCCTTGAGCACCATCCACTCTCTCACCTCGGGGCCTCATTCCCTACCGTTTGCAATCAACCCATGCAGCACTGCCCCTGACGATTCCTTGTCCCCCATCTTTTCTTTCTAGTTCTTTTCCATTTTTCTGTTTGATTCTCCTTTACCTGCTTTGGCTTGTCTTAAAAACTCCCATGGGTGTAGGTGCCTTATAAAGCACCCCAGCATGCTAATGAGGGAATTGGCCGAACTGTGTGCATCTGCACGAGAAAGCATGTTCTACTAACCCCTCCCCCCCAAAGGGTGCCACCGCCATGCTACCATTTACACTTTTGTCTGCAAACATTAAAAACTTACGCACCCCTCACAGATACCTATCTCATCTTACACTCAGGTATTGACAGGAATAAAAATTTGCACCCACAGGACTGAGTTTGAAAACCACTGGTCTAACCACTAAACTAGGAATAAATTATAAGCTCACAGTCACCTCCAGTAGTAGATTGTGAATATATTGACTGACTCAGTTTATAACTGTAAGAATTCCAATACACTATTAATCAATAAGGAAGCAACATTTTATACTGTTTTATCTACCTTTAGAAATAAATTTTCATTGCATTGACCAGTGTAGTTTATTCAGACTCTAATTACTAATGTTATTCAAAGTAAGATTACACGGCTTCTGCCTTGTTTTGTACCTGGTATTTTAATCTATAGAAATTATTTCATAATAGGCATTCTATTTTCCAAAACCCCATTAAGGCCAGATTTATTGATTAAAGGTATCTTAAACTTATATATACATATATATACTGTAATACTCCTTAAAGGCAGTATAATCATATTAAGGGGATTCACTTTATCACTTTATCAAACATCTACTTGGTTTTTTTTGTGGAGCAAAATAAGAACAGTAATCACAAAAAGCACAGACAGAAATGTAATCATAACCTTTGTGCCCATCTTAACCCACTGCTTCTGTCACTGTAAAACAGCAGTGCCATGCAAGATTACAAAAAAAAAATTTCTTTGCAATCTCCACCTTCTTTTTCAGTGAAGTAATGTATAATTTGAGCATATTATTTCAGTCTCATTGTAATTTACAGGTGATATATCCTTTCAAATCAAGTGTCAAAACCCTTCCGTTTGTAGACAACATAGTATTTTGTAACCAAACAAAAAAGGTCAACAGAAGTGATCCATACATTACTCTCTTTCACGACCTGCAAATGTGGGAGTGGGGTTTGCAATAAAAAAAGTATAAGTGATTCAGCAGGATAAAACCTTTAGATACCATCTACTCTTAAACATTCATTGGAGGTGATCTAAATACACATAAATGGGTTAATAAGGGGGGAAAATTAACTACAGTGCTTTGATTTTTTTTCTGTTTAGCTACCCAATACTTTGACAATCTACAGTATTTATTGAACTACATAAATACCCATCTCATTTGCCCATCACTTGTAAGAAGTCTGTAAAAACCTCGGAAGTCGTTCACAATGTCTCCAAAACGTTTTCCAAGCACAAGTGGGGTAAGGGCCTTCACTGCACACACCACTGTAAAAACAAGAAATATGGTTAAAAAGTAACTACTTGCTTTATGTCAATTTTCTTCCATTAGGAATAATTTATGCTACATACCTGGTATCTCTCTACACTTGTTAGTCAATTTTTTCTTTTACTTCAGGTTTTGGGGCACTTTTATGCATTCAAACCTGAGGACTAACATTAAGATTGACAAGTTTTTTTTTTTGCAAGTATAAAAGATTACACAGTGATTGTTGATGAACCAGGCACATATACGTTTTGTGCTGTATGTACTGTAGCACCACATAGTATCTCACTCAACTGCAAATTTCCCACCTAGGACGTAGGCCACGGGTTCATTTTCATGTTAAATTTTACAAAGGTAGGTCAAATTTCATTATGTCAATATTAAAACATAACTCATATTTTCCCAATTTTAAATAATTTTTATTCAATTTGTTTTCTACACTTTACACATTTACGTGACAGCAGTCCTAAGCAGAGATGTTTAAAATAGGATTTGTACAGCAAATTTAAAATGGCAATAATTTTTTCTCTTTCCTCATTTCAAAAAATGTCCCAACAAAAAGGGTGGCATGGTAATTTCAGATGGTGCTTTTTAAATTTTCAAATAAATTTGCAGTGTAAAAATTTAATGTTTCATGACTCAGCATTGTACAAAAAAACAACATTGTACAAAAACGCATCCTAGATGGAGTATATCATGTCTAAATTTGCTGAATTTGTTAACTGAAACAGGAAAAAGGTCATCTAAAATAATTAGATTCTATTACACTTGGACATTTTTTACAAATTCAGTTCCAAGTGTAAATAGAAATGCTCTTTAAATGTACCTTAGATATAAAACTGCATATTAAAGTAACTTACTGTTATAACCTCTATGAATTGTAATGTATCATAACAAAATAAATGTAGAAAAGGGTATAATAGCGTTTTGATAATATATAGTCAACATGACTTTAATGAACAATAATGCTTAATATAGTGGTTGAGGTTTGAGGAAATTGTATTAACATTTTAAACTTTACAACTTCAAATATATATTATTAATCTGACTAGCCTTCCCAAAACATTTTATTAAACCTCACTTGAATATGAAATACCAAACAAACATTTGTGTAAGATATGTATTCCCTAACTAGGAGAATGATAGAATTTGACATTCTCTGAGAGGCAACTATTCATGTATTCAAATTAGAAACTATTGTCTACTTATAAAATAATTTAAAAAGGCAAAAAATCTTGTAAAATGTAGATGAGACATAAGGCTTACGATTGGTACAAACATATGAAGAACATATGAAGAATTAAACAAGCATCTGCCACTTACTTTGGAAAAATACATTAAAAAGACAAGTTGAAACATTAAAAGGCACCAATTCAGATGACTTTACATGAAGACCCATGGTTAAACAACTTACCTATCCTTCAATACTACTGTTGCATAATAATTAGCATCTTCATTTGTATACATGCTTTTCATTAAACAGGCCTAAACTGTAGTAGGAATTGTAGATTTCACATGATTAAAGCAAGCAAATTTCAAATAAAAAAATGAACAGGAAATCTGGCTATGTCTCTCCTTTTATAAACACACTTAGAATGTTTAACGAAGAAAAGCAAGATGAGGAAGAAGTAATGAAGAACTTAATTGCTTTTAAGGAGATTTTCATGTCTTAACCTGCTATGGGTTTTTATACCAGTTAGTATAGCTTTATTAAATGAACAACCTTAATCGCCAGTCTTTTATGCAGAATAGTAATTTGTACCTTAAATATTGACACTTTAAGAAACATATTAGTATTTTAAAAATATGTAACAAACTAAATAAAATAAATAATCTGCAACCTCTCTATGCTTTATGGGCGGGGTGGTGGCTTTGAGGCTAGGGATCTACACTGGCGATCAGAAGGTTGGCGGTTCGAATCCCGCAAATGCCAAAAGGGACTCCGCTCTGTAGGGCTGAGCAAGGCCCTTAACCTGCAATTGCGCCTTCCTGGGCATCCCTGCATGTAGGGGAAAGGGAAAAACTTGGGGGTTGGTGGCAGAATTGGCACTCCAGCCACCATGTTCCACTCCATCTGAACTTGTGTGATGCTGAGGTGTGCAACGGCTGCACTTGGGTCCTAATCTAGGATCCTGAGTTGGTTTGTCGTGTGATGGGTGCGGCAATGCGCTCGATCAGCGCGTGCTCCTAACCTCTCTCTATGCTTTACTAAGTGGCCATCATATTATAGTATCTAGAATGACTGTTATTGTTTTTGAGAAATGAATGTGAAGGTGAAAAAAATGCATTTTTACTGCAGAGAAAAACTCAGTAACACAAAGTATGAAATAAAAGGAGAATAACAAACCTACTGTCTATCCCAAAGTGCCTCGCTCGCAGACACTGAAACACTAATCAATGGAGTGTCTGTCAGCACTAGCACCTATCCAAAACAGTACTTCTATCATGAACTCTGCTGCCCACTTCCAATCACTGCCCCTTCCTCCTACCAGTAATATGTTCGCCAAGTTTCTTCTTGAATCGAAACAAGTGTGTTAACTAAAATAAAGAACAAAAGCGTTGCTAGAGCCGTACAGTAACTGCTTCAGCGGTAATCATTGGCATCAGAATTTTACAACATCAACAACACATCGACTGAGGTTCTCCAGGACTCAGCTTGGGTATCTATGCATTTAAGAGTATTCTTTATCTTTTAAAGCAGAACCGTCCGTTGGAGTGGAATAGTTGAATGGAACTTCCACAAGTATTCAATTGGACCTGTGACAACTTCTTTCACTTTATTTGCGGAGCTAATCTTTGTGAATCTTACCGATCTCGGTGCCTCGGCCCAGGGTGAAGGTCAGCCCATAGCCTTTGAAGCCATTTTCAGCGTCAGTCTCAAGAACAACGTATGCAGCGGAGTAATCGGGGTCAGAATGCTGTAAAGAGGTTAAAATTCAAAATAGATTTGTTGACATAATGTTTTGCATAAACATATGATTGCTAAATAGGAATTAAATGTTTCAGTGTATTCACGTATTGGACAGTAACCTTAAGGTAACGAAGTGTTGACCGTACTGAGATAGCAGAGGGTTTGAATAAATGTATCGCTTGCCTCCGTTCACAATAAACGAATAAATGTTATAAAGTATCCATAATACAAAAACACAAATATGGGTATCTCGGCAGTCGATTTAATGAAATACTTCTAAACCACCACATAAGAAGTCGAAAAACTGACCATTGCATCTGAACCATGATGCTCGAAAGACGTCGGAAACCGTACGTCGCTGACAGTCAGTTTGGTAATTTTTACATCCAACATTTTTATTTGTAAAATACGCAGCGAGACTCCGAGCCACTGAAAGGTATGCGTGAGTGTATGTTATGCAGCATTCTATTGGCCAACGGCATTCCGTGTTCCCTCCTTTTTTAAATATAACAAATATGATTGGCTTATAGATAGCAAACTGGAGGAACCTGAGTGTGTGCGGTCATGTGACTGTTTTCACGGACGTTGTCCTAACAAAGTTGGTTGGGGCTAGCGCTTCACTTTTTGACAGACTTTGGAAGTGGGATCTCGTGGGGAAGATACAGTTAAAGGCACGGTGAACTGGCAAAGTAGAATGAGTGAAAGGAGATCCAGCGGACATATTCAGTATCATAATTAATAGCTTTTTTATACAAGAAAAAAATACGTTTTTGACTTAATTACACTACTGTTGTAAATTGAAAAATCTTCTTCGTGTACTGATTTAATAATGTTAGGAAAACATATAGAAAATAGGAAAATTTAGCAGTCTGTTAATGAATTTAAATGGTTTCAAGGTTTGACACAAATTCCTTTATTACTTAGGGTGTTTTCAGGATTATTAAAATACTTAAATATTTAATCCATTCACATATGTACAAACCGCTTTCCATTTTTTTACATATTCAAAATACAGTAGTACACCCAACACATTTCACGGTGTTTCATATGAGACTATTCTCGAACCTGCTCAATCCAATGTACTGTATGGTCTCAGTGTGAAGAGCCAAAGGAGGCCATTACAGGGTGCATTCAGTCACACATCGTCACTGGTCCAATATATTTACAATCACCAGTTAAATTAACCAGCACATATTTAGACATGTGTAAAGAAAACTCTAACTGACGCGGGAAGATCATGAAAATCATACAAGGATGGTTCAAGCTCAGGGTGTTGGGGGCATGAAGTAGTTGCACTAATCATTATGCTACCCAGCATATTTCAGTAAATAGGCTAATTTAACATCTAGATGCATTAGATAATGCAATTCTTACCTTATCTTTATTGTTGATATAAAGGATGCATTAATGGCAAATATTGTCACTTTTATTTCTACCTTAAATAGTCAGTTACAAGATCCTATTGAAATATAACGCAGCAGTTTTAGGAAAAAAATATATGAATAACAAATTAAATTAAAATACAACCACCCTTTGACTCATACTTGTTGGAAGCACCTTTTTGCTCACATTTCAGTACCAATTTCCTTTGGTTGAGCCCTGTTAGCACACTTGGATTTCATACATTTTTCTCACCCTAATCTTCAAAAGAGTTCAAGATCACTCCAACAAGTTATTCACTGTTTAGAATAAATAAGAATGAAAGAGGGATGTACAGATGTTTTTCTTCCTGAAACAGTAAAGCATATATTAATGGAGTTCACTGCTTATAAGGAGCAAAGACTGCATCTTTGTGAAAAATTGAAAGCTACATAGGACAGGAGGTTACGTCAATGAAAAGTATACTAGGACAATGTTGGCATTTTAGTGTCTCAAAATGCATATTTGAATTTTTAAGAAGTGTTTTTGATATTATTTGAGTTTATTTTTTTTGGCTTCCTGAATCTCTGCTCCACACTCCAGCTCGGTTGGTGGCAGTAATGTACCATTTATATTGGTCTGCCAACCACCATAAAAACCCAGAAGAAGATCACTCTTTCAGTGAGTACACAATTAACTACTACAGAAGCCCAGTTTGAATGGGCTTTTCCTGAGCATTGGTCCTCCTTTTTTCAGCTATGCCTTGGTTGAGTTGGCAGTGTTTTTTGTTTTTGATTTGCATTGGTCCAAATTCAGTTTTCATTTAAGATTCTGACAGAAGGAAACAGATTTTATGAAAAAAAAACCTTGATACAGTATATAAAGCTGTTCATTTTGCCCTACCCTTCTGATTGCTTTGATGAAAGCACAACCTCATACAATCAAACAATAGCCTGTGGTGCAGGTTCAGACAGCCCACAGGTTGCTTGTAGATGTATCTTAATATTCCACACCTCATGAGGAGCTCTTAACAAAAATGGTGCTGCAGTTTGCTGGGGTAAGCATTGAAAGGTGGCAACAGCTGCTCATCCAAAGAATCCAAGCTTTTACCATAGGAACAGAGTAGTCTCCAGTGAGATAATTGTTAATGTTGTTAACTGTTTGCTTGCTGTTGTCATCCATGCTAATTTTTAAGAATATCAATATGGGCAGGGTGATTTTATCAACAATGGATTTTAGTGGTAGTAGCACCCGGAAAGTGAAACTTCAGGTGTTACTGTGGCTCCGTATGTAAGTTATCATAAAGAATGCTATTTTACAAATGTAAATGTATGCACGTTAAAAGCAAATCTACAGCAATGGATTATTCCTGTACCAGACATGCAGCTCAGATTCATCATGAATCTGAATTTTTAAATCAGGACTTTGAGAGCTGTGAGACAAATATTTTAATTTTTTCGATCTCCTTTTGCTATTAATGTGGACAACGTGCTAAAAGTTATGCAGCTGTAATAGTTGAAACCCCTTGGCAACACAGCAAATTCAAAATAAGCTTACCAAAGTTTCTTTTCATGATTTTTACAGACTGCCCATTGCTTAGGATTTTTTCCCCCCAAAGCTTTGTATTATATTGGCATGGCATCATTAGGAGGCATTAATTTCAATTGTGTGCAGGTCTTTCAACAAATAAAATTACTTAAAATCATATATAGAAATGTACCAAGAGATACCCATCTTTGGAATAAGCTTTTGCAACATCCAGTATTTCATTTAATAGTAACCATCTGTACAGAAGCAAGCAGCTTTATGTTCATGACCAGAACAAAGGCATGAAATTACTGTTACTGATTAGTTTCTGAACATTGCTCATAATGGTTTTAAATAAAATGTTTTATTGTTCAAACTATTTTTAGAACAATTCTTTTTAAAGTTAATGTTTGAGATTAACACATACTAGTTTGCCTTTGGTCGTAGACACACCTTGGTTTTATATGGACCACTGCATGAATCATTAACACTTTGTCCTGCTTCTAAACAAAATTTACCCACCCCTGCTTTAAACTAATAAGTATAGAAAAGGGTGAGCAATGGGGGCCCTAAACTCATTAAATCTGCCTTTGATCCTGACTAGAGCTTATGTCTCTGCTAAGAAGAAGCAATCCCATAGCATGATATTGTTACTGTGATGCTTGACAGATATGGTTTTCTTTGGTACAGAGCTAACACAGGTTATCCTCCAAAGATATCTTTTAAAACAAAGGCCAAAACACCATACTGTGGTTTTATTGGACCACAAGACAAGTCAGTGCAGTACTTTGAGAGATTATCTTCTTGCAAAATTCCTTTATGAGTAGGTTTGCTTTTTGTATGGATACAGTTTCCATCTTACCATACACCCACCCAAAAAGCTCATACTTGTTGAGATTATGCAAAATGGCTGTCATGTGCTGCACATGGTCAGTAACTGCTCTAAATTCTTGAAGTTCCTTTAAAGTTGACCACTTGGTAGTGTTCTTGACGAAAATTATACTTGCTCGTTCATCAGTTTTGGGGGGACATACAGCTCTTTGCCCAGATGGTGCCGCATTTCCACCACTACTTAAAGAGGGTCTATACAGTGCTCCATAAAATGCTTTTCAACAATAATAACCCATAGGTCTTTTCATAGCTCCTTTTCAACCATCGTTTCTTTGCACAAAATAACCAACAAACCTTCATGAAAGTCTTACAGGAACAGCTTATTTTATTTAAGGCTAATCCATATCACTTTCTGCCTGATTGGTTAAATCAAAACTCAGTTAATCCCCTTTATAAAGGTTGTGTAATTTAGGCAGTCAAGGTTTTGAACTCTTTAAAAATTGCAAAATCTTTTCATTAAAAAAAAAAGTAAGTTTAACAAAGGTATGCAGATTATTTTAACATGCAATATACAAGCCAATCTGTGATTTGTCTCAAAGTTATATTAATCAAACATCAGGTGCTCCAGCCTTTCATGCTGTAATTTTCAACATGTGCAAATTATATATGCAGTGGCCACTTTATGTATTAGAATAGCAAATAGCCTGATTCACTAAACAAGTAATCATGTGGCTGTAGCTTGCTCTCTCTTTTTCTCTCTCTTTAAATATACTGTATATATGAGACAGAGATGGAGAGAAAGGAAGCAAGCATACAGACATCTTTAACCCTTGTTTAACAAAACATTCACATGGACAAGACATGTGATCTAAGTGACTTTGACAAGTGTTTGTTCTAGTAACTGGGAATGTTTCACATACTGCATTCTGTTGAGTTTATCACACTATTTTCTATAAACAATGGACAGCAAGCCAAACATTTATAGACAAAACACTGTTAATGTTATAGGTCAGAGGAGAATGTAAGTGCTTGTTCATGTTAACAGAGACTACACTTACATAAATAACAGCTGTTTACAACAGTGGTGAGTGATGGAGCATCTCCAAGTACACAATGTGTTTAACATTGAAGTGAATGGTATGCAGCTGAAGACAACCATGCTGGTTTCCTTGATGAGCTGACAGTGGGCACCTTATCAAACTGAATGGCTGAAGCCTGGAAAAAAGTCACTTGGTCTACCAAATCTTAATTTCTACTGCAACATGCAAAATGTAAAGCCAGAATTTGCTGTGAACAGCACCAAGAGACTATTACCTTAGCATACATTAGGTCTTCTAATAAGCAGCAGCAGCAGTGGATCCTTTGAATACATCATTGTATCTAATCATTGGTTCACAACAATGGACATCCTTTTATGACCACAGTCTACCCTTTTTCAAACAGGCACTTCCAGCAGAATAACGTACAATGTCTTAAAAGTATTTCAAACTACTTCCGTGAACATGACAGTGATTTAATGATACTTCTTATGATCTACAAAGTATCCAAATGTCAATGCAATACACCACCTTTGGGATGAGGTGCAATGGGAGTTTTGCTGCATGAATACAAGGCTAAACATTCTTGCAGAAGCTGCTGAAAATTGCAGAATCAACATGAACCAAAACACCTTGAAGACGTTGGACATTATGAAGGCAAAATGTAAGTGGCAATGGAGTGCACTGAAATTTATTCAGTCTCTATATGAAAGTGATAAATAATTTTGTAATGTATTTTACATCTCTGGAGCATCATCTAATTAATGACAATATTTCTTATAGTATCTATACCCATCCTTTAGCTACAAGCACTCATCTGACTGTTAGACTATGAGAATATGATTACTTACAAATGTGTTATTGCTGTTCAAGACCAAAGGGTTTAGTTTGCCTGGATACTATACAATTTATGCAGACATGGATTAAGTGTTCAGTTTTCCTTACACATCTGGAAAAGATTGAAAGCAATGACATTTAACAGTAAAGTAATTTTCTTTTGAGTCACTGAACTTCTCTACAGATGAAGAATAATCTAAAAAATCATTCATTCATTTCTTAAAATCATTTAATACATTTCAAGGCACCTTTGTAAACACCCAAGGACACTGTACAAATAATAAAATCATAAAACCAACAATAAGCAAACATGCATGTAAACATACACATATACTGTATCTATGAAACAGAAAATAAACAAAATAAAAATACAGCCTAAGGTTGTATAGTGTAAGACAATCTAAATAAGGGAGTCTTAAGACAGGGTATGAAAATGGGTAGAGAGTTCCAGAAACAAGGAGCAGTACAACTAAATGCCCTGGAACCCATGGTGATCAGGCATGTGGGGGTGGGGGGTATGAAGACCAGATGTGGAGGACCTAAGAGTGTGGTTGGCAGTATATACATGTACTGTATATATCAGAGTTCTGAACAAGCTAGAATTCATGGAGAAGCTTATGTGGGAGACCAAAGAGAAGAGAATTACAATAATGTGGGAAAAGACCAATGCATGAGTAAGGATAGCAGTGCTATTTAGTGTAAGGGAGGGTCGCAGGTGTGCAATGCTATGGAGATGGAAAGAAAGACGGCCATATAATATTACTGATTCAAAAATGGGACTCAAAAGATAGAGTACTATCAAAGATAACCCCGAACTCTTAACCTGAGGGGAGGGAGAAACTGAGGTACCATCAATGTTAAGTGAGAAACTATTAGATTTTGATAAAGTAGACTTGGTGTCAAAGAGGAGAACCTCTGTCTTACGGCTTTTAAGTTGGAGAAAAAACGATTTTATTTCAAGTAGATGCTCATTGATGCAGGAAGGAAAGAGAACAGAGTTGGGCTTTGTACACATACAAAGCTGCATAGCAGTGAAAATGGATTACAAATTTCTTAACAAATTGCCACTAAAAATGAATAGATCTATTATAAACTGTATGGGGACAAGCACCAATCCCTGGGTAACACCACCAGTTACTGGGAGGGACCATGATCAAGAGTTTTTTTTTAGCTGAACAAACGGAGTACGATTGAAATGGTTTAAAGGTAAATAAGACAATAGTAGCTAACCGATTCAACAAAATACTATGCATTACAGTAAAGGCTGTGCTTAGATCTATGTAAACAAGGACTGGTAAAAGCTCACCATCAGCAGCCATTAATAGGTCATTAGTGACCTTTACCAAGGGTATCTCTATACTATATTTTGGATAGAAACCAGATTGAAATGTCCCAACAAATTGTTAATTTAGAATATTTCCAAAGGGAGTTGTCTCACCAGCCTCGAGCATAAGGCAGAGGGCAACCCCTAGCAGAAATGCTAGTCGATACACACTCATTTGATGTTACAGGGACAATTTGTGTCATGCAGGAAGAAAGAAGTGAAAATCTATTCAAACATACAGAGAACATGCTAATTCCATTCGAACAGTACCCTGACTGGGTGGTGAACCCTGGTAACTGTCTAGTGATGCAGAGTCCACAAGAATACTCCTATTGTCAAATAGGTAAGAAATATGAATTGTTTCATGCAGAATGTCTATTTTTCTAGACATTTTTTGAGGGGAATCATTGTGTCAAAAATCATGTCTCGACAGCCTTCAGTATTTCAGAATAATAACTTGACAAAATACCCAGCTCATCTTTAGAGTGAGTATTTTCAAGTAGGAAAAAAGGTAGTTTGCCTAAACTGAGATATAAGCAGGATGGATTTTCCTACCATTTAAATTTTAGATGCACAGTACAAATTGTTATTAGTATTTAATCCTTTCCTTTGAATAAATATTACCTGTCCCAAGTAATTTTATGTAGCATATGTAAAAAAAGAAGATTGGGTTTTAGTTGACAAAACGGTGGGGGCTTAAATAAATTGTGTTTTAACCCTTGGCACTTTAGAAAGAACTTACTTTTTTCAGTGTAAGATTAATACACTTGCTTTATGCACTTTAGCCTTTATGATAAACTTATTTAGTTTTTGTCCTTTCTGAAATACAGTACAGTAAAGTTTTAACTGAATAGTATTGTTGGCCGAAATCAAACACTTTATAATGTGAGAATAACATAAACCTGTTTGAAAGGGTATCAAGAAATGTAAAATAAAGTGTTTACTATCCTTCATATGAATCCTAAAATGTGACTAGTGTTTAACTTATTACATTTGAAAATGGTCCTTTTTTTCAGAAAAGAAGAAACCAGTTTAAAATATGCATTGAAAAGTGACTGAATGCCAGTTATTCAACAACTCGGTGCTTTTGTCTTGACAAGAAATCAAAGTTATACCAGGTTTCACAATAGTAAGAACTTAATTGTATTGCATCATTAAAACATTAACAATAAAAAAAGCATGTTGTAGTCTACAAAACTTCCAAAATTTTAAAGTTAGGCCATCTGATATTTGTGACCTTCTTACATTTCAGGTTTCCCAATGAAGAAATCCAATTTCTCCAGTTTTGATGTCACTACACTGGTTACCTATGTCATTCAGGATTGACTTTAAAATTCTGGTTATGGTTTATAAAGCCTTAAATAATCTCGCCCCATCTTATATATCGGAATGTCTAACATTTTATATTCCAAATCATAATCTCAGATCCTCAAATGAGTGTCTCCTTAGAATTCAGAGAGCAAAACTTAAAAGAAGTGGTGAGGCGGCCTTCTGCTGTTATGCACCTAAAATCTGGAATAGCCTGCCAGTAGGAAATTTGCCAGGCTAATACAGTGGCGCACTTTAAAAAAACTGCTGAAAACACATTATTTTAACATGGCCTTCTCGTAATTTCACTGTAATTTAATCCTGATACTCTGTATATCCAATTCCTTATAATAACTATCCATGGTGGCTCTAAAATCTGTACTAACCCCTATTCTCTCTTCTGTTTCCTTTTCCGGTGTCCTTTAGTACCATGATGTTCCAACAGCGAAGAATTAAAAGCCAGAAGTCTGCATGTCCATCATCATCAAGTCCTTCCGTGAGAACCCTAGCCACAAGAGGACTATTTCATTTATGTTAGGTAGAATACCCAGAGGGGACTGGGCGGTCTCGTGGCCTGGAACCCCTACAGATTTTAATTTTTTTTCTCCAGCCGTCTGGAGTTTTTTTTTTGTTTTTTCTGTCCACCCTGGCCATCGGACTTTACCCTTTTTTTATGTTAACTAATATTGTCTTATTTTAATTTCTTATGTTGATATATATGTATTTTTTTATTTACTGTTCTTCATTATGTAAAGCACTTTGAGCTACTTTTTTGTATGAAAATGTGCTATACAAATAAATATTATTATTAATAAGGAAGATTGAGCAAATACCACAGACAGCGTGTCTAGTCCCTAGATACTGGCATTGTGAAGGTATTCCAAGCGCATCAAGCAAACTGCACTCTCTCTCCCAGTCACTGCTCTTCCATGTTGTAAAAATACAGTAACACA
This sequence comes from Erpetoichthys calabaricus, assembly GCF_900747795.2. NCBI lineage: Eukaryota > Metazoa > Chordata > Cladistia > Polypteriformes > Polypteridae > Erpetoichthys > Erpetoichthys calabaricus. The sequence goes on along the minus strand of NC_041399.2, from coordinate 83,131,542 downwards.
TTTCCAAAAGCAAGGCATGAAAGCAACAAGTAGGATTACATCTACATACTTTCTAGCATTTGTTCATTTTTCTGCTAGTTGCAGTGTTTGTTCTCTAAACTGCAGAGATAAAATGAAGAATTACAGTACATTACTATTAGGACCTTCTCTTACTCATGGCAATAAATTTAAAGGATACATCTTTTTTCTGAACTTTGCTGTATTATAGCAAAGTACCATTGAGAATGTACTTCACAGTACAATCATTGCAACACGTTTTATAACATACATATTGTATGCCAGCAGCAATGGCTGCAAGACAAATTGTGCAGAACCCAGTCATATTTAGTCACATCCTCAGAATGGACAATTAACCTAATGTGCAGTTTTTGGGGATGGTAGAGGAACACAAACACAGGGATAATGCCTCAGTGCAGGATTTGAAACCAACAGGCTAGATCTGTAGCAGTAGCTCTACCTACTCAGCCATAGTGGCATCCTATATATTTGATTAACATAGTATATTATATCATAGAGAAAACAAATTTTCAAATATATAAAATAACAATGGCATGCTATAGTACCACATCCAGTTCTTCTTGCAACTTCTAATACAGAATATGGTTGTAAAGGGACAGCATAATCACCTTTAAGTAAAATATTTTGTTCACAAGTATGTGCCACCTTATGGAATAAAAAAAATGGATTATCCCCCCTTTGTTAAACAGGATCCATTCTTTTAGGTGCACCATTGTGTAGCTGTATAAGAAAGTCAGCTGACAATTTGTTCCAACCTCCCAGCTCTTCTGCAGAGACTTTGGCAGTCTCACTTGCTTCGGTCTCTCCAGGTAAAGCCACAGACTTAGTTTCGAGATTAGGGCCCTGTAGAGCCCATAACATCTGCTGCTAAACTTTTTTTTTTTTTTCTCTCTCTCTCTCTCTAAAAAGTTCTTCATAACCCGGACTGTGTATTTGAGATCACTGTCCTACTGCAGAATGAAGTTTGGACTGCTCAGACACCTCCTTGATGGCATTACATGATGGAGCGTAATATGTTTATACTTCTCAGCATTGAAGATTTCATTAACTCTATTCGAACTACCAACTCCATTTGGAGAATTGCAACCTCAAACCTGCAGAGAAATTCTGATGTACTGCATTGCGTTTGTGGACAAACGGCATCCAGTTTGAACCAAAATGTTCAAATTCTTATTGATCAGTCCAGGGCACTTGCTGCCATTATTGACACCAGTTCTTGTGCATCATGTCTTACGAGTTTTGTTTCCACTTCAGAGAAGTGACCTTCTGACAGCAAACTTCTGACAAGACTTCACTGGGTTGTTCAGAGGTTGAGCTTCAGTGGTTTCTGCACGTTCAGTGCTGGACTTTTTCTGATTTCAAAGGATGACTTTTTGATGCATCTCTTGTCTGCTGTGTTCAGTTTCCATGGCAGACCACATTTCTGGTCCCCAAGCTTACCAGTTTCTTATTCCTCCCTTCAGTAGAGCTTGGACAGCACATCTTGATAAAACTTGTTTCAGGTGAAATTTCTGCTTGGATGAGACCTTCCTGATGCAGGGTTTCAACCCTATGTCTTGTTGCTTTGCTTGATCCTCCAATGGTGTAGAAATGCACAATTTGAAGGTTAAACTGTCACCTCTGCCACACCCTTAACTTTTAGTCTGGTTGTCCTTCACCCAGTTTGATTGCTACTACACAAGTTTCTGTTTCAGTTAATCAGTTTGGTTTAATCAAGCCTGGGAAAAGTGCTATACAAGTAAAATGGAGTACAGTTATTAACAACTCATTATGTCACTGATCAAGAGTACCTGCTTGTTATCTTTGTTTAATCACGCACTGAGTTGTATACCTACAAAGAAAGCATGTTTTAATCTGAAAAGTAGTCCATTACTTAATGTTACTTTCTTTAATGAAATACAAAAACCTTATTTTTTGGAAAATAAGTTCAGAAATATGAAATGTAGTCATTTTTTTAAGACATACTAAAGCAGAACACAAAAAACAAACATCCATGAGAAAATTAAAAAAAAAAAAAAAAAAAAAAATCTAGGGTGCCCAAGACTGTACACTACTACTCATATTTGGCAGTTACAAACTTTGCATGCTCTTCACAAAAAAAAGAAAAAGTACAAGAATTTTTTTTTAATGCATGCTTAAGCGGTGTTGTTTTTACTGCTGGCAATATAAAAGTGTTTTCTTATGAAAAATGTGAAAAATAACATGTTGTGTAAAGCTGAGGAATTATTTTACAGTACTGCTGCATTTGCTTTACAGTGTTAATTACTGGAATTTCTGACCAACTCTTAAGACTGTTATGTGTTCTTGTCAGTCAGTCAATACTTAGTCACGTGTAATAGTATGCATTGAAGGTGAACAAATAACAGGCAGTCATTTCCTTCAAATTGTATTCTAAATGTTCTACTGTATTTCTAAACTGAAAAAAATCTAACATTTCCCCCCGATAATATTCTGCAGTTTTGATAAGATTAAAACTATCATGTTTTCCTTAGGTACTAGTAAAGAGGCAACAGAAATACTGCATGTGCACAAAGCATCAACGGAACTGAAAGCATCCGCCTCTGAGCCAAATGGCCATGTGACCTTTCAAAAATTCTTAGTTTTCTTTCTATATAAAGTATTTTGAGTGTGCTGCTGCCTTAACCAGACATACTCCTTAAGCCTACGCATGGGACAAAATGACAAATCTAATGCGGAACACATTATTAAGTTGCATTTTTGTGTGTCTGTCAAAGAAAAGGTGAGTAGCTTAGATCGCTGCAGGTTGCAATTTCTTTGTGACATTTCAATATACATAATCACACTTCCTGCACATTTTAAGCAAGGTCCCACAGTCAAACAATTCTTGAATATTCCTTTTACTTGTAGCATCTGAATAATGTAATAGGTGCTTATGAACATTCCAAACTTAGCTTTACACAGACAGGAACAGATTTAATGATATCTTTAGCTTGGCAGAAATCGGTTTAACAGAGTAACATATTTATTGGTGTCTACAATCCATTTAAATATATTTTGAAATGTTTTGGTGGTGTTTTTAAATACCGAATATCTTTAAATCATTAGGATTATCTTGAAATGTTTAAGTCTTCAAATAATTTTGTGACCTTTAGGAATATCCTAGTATTTAAATGCATCCTTAATCCATTTACAAACAATTCAAAAATCATGATTAACCATAAAACTGCACTACTCTAGAGGCAGCTTTTTTATACAGCATCACATAACTTGAACTCACACCACATACTATATAGGTCAGCAACCTGTAGGGTCCCTAAATTGGCTCCTTACACCGTCTGGTTGAAGGAAGTTATGAATACATACATATATTATATACACATACATATATATATATATATATTACACATTTTATATATATTATTATACACACACATACATACATACATATATTCAGAACAGTGCAAAAGTTTTAGACGGGTGTGAAAAAATGCTGTAAACAAAGAATGCTTTCAGAAATATAAGTAATGATTGTTTATTGTTATCAATTTACAAAATGCAAAGTGAACGAACAAAAGAAAAATCTAAATCAAATCAATATTTGGTGTTACTACCTTTTGCTTTCAAACCAGCATCAATTCTTATAGGTACACTTGCACAAAGACGGATTTTGTAGGATTATAGTCAGGTGTATGATCAACCAATTATACCAAACAGGTGCTAATGATCATCAATGTCACACACAGGTTGAAACACAGCCATTAACTGTAACAGAAACAGCTGTGTAGGAGACTTAAAACTGGGTGAGGAACAGCCAAACTCTGCTACCAAGGTGAGGTTGTGGAAGACCGTTTCATGTCATGGCAAGATTGAGCACAGCAACAAGACACAAGGTAGTTATACTGCATCAGCAAGGTCTCTCCCAGACAAAGATTTCAAAGCAGACTGGGGTTTCAAGATGTGCTGTTCAAGCTCTTTTGAAGAAGCACAAAGAAGCAGGCAATGTTGAGGATCGTAGACGCAGTGGTCGGCCAAGGAAACTTAGTGCAGCAGATGAAAGACACATCAAGCTTATTACCCTTCGAAATCGGAAGATGTCCAGCAGTGCCATCAGCTCAGAACTGGCAGAAACCAGTGGGAACCAGGTACACCCATCTACTGTCCGGAGAAGTCGGGCCAGAAGTGGTCTTCATGGAGCCAAAAAGCCATACCTCCGACGTGGAAACAAGGCCAAGCAACTCAAGTATGCACGAAAACATAGGAACTGGGGTGCAGAAAAATGGCAGCAGGTGCTCGGGACTGATGAGTCAAAATTTGAAATATTTGGCTGTAGCAGAAGACCGTTTGTTTGTCGAAGGGCTGGAGAGCGGTACAATAATGAGTGTCTGCAGGCAACAGTGAAGCATGGTGGAGGTTCCTTGAACGTTTGGGGCTGCACTTCTGCAAATGGAGTTGGAGATTTGGTCAGGATTAATGGTGTTCTCAATGCTGAGAAATACAGGCAGATACTTATCCATCATGCAATACCATCAGGGAGGCATAGGATTGGCCCCAAATTTATTCTGCAGCAGGATAACGACCCCAAACATACAGCCAAAGCCATTAAAAACTATCTTCAGCGTAAAGAAGAACAAGAAGTCCTGGAAGTGATGTTGAAATCAGGGCTCTGTGGGGGCCATACCATCGAGTGTGTCTGGGATTACATGATGAGACAGAAGGATGTGAGAAAGCCTACATCCACAGAAGATCTGTGGTTAGTTCTCCAAGATGTTTGGAACAACCTACCAGCCGAGTTCCTTCAAAAACTGTGTGCAAGTATACCTAGAAGAATTGATGCTGATTTGAAGGCAAAGGGTGGTCACACCAAATATTGATTTGATTTTAGATTTCTCTTTTGTTCATTCACTGCATTTTGTTGATTGATGAAAATAAATGATTAACACTTCCATTTTTGAAAGCATTCTTTGTTTACAGCATTTTTTCACACCTGCCTAAAACTTTTGCACAGTACTGTACATACATATATATAATACACATACATATACACACAGACTATATATAAAAAATCTTTACAGTAACTTCCTTGACCAATCTTAGGTAAGTGAGGTTTGCTCTTGGAGAGTTACAGTATTTCCTTGAGTATTAAATTTGTTTTACTTCCAGTACTACTATATTCTGTGATCTCCAAATCATATTTAACATAACCTTTAGCTACTGGCACATTACAAGCCACCACCTCACAGATGAAATTCTCAATGGTATGAATTGAATGTTTGTTTCCCTTATGTACATGGTGCACTACTGCTATTAAAAAAAAAAAATTGAATGAATTACGAAAATGATCTTCAAAATCTTAGACAAAATATTCACCAGTGACTTTGTACAACAAGGAAAATGCAACAAAATAAAAGAATTAGTGTTTTTATTTAATTTCTGTACAAATTTTTTCTTGTTAGTATCCAAAACCAAAATTTACTATTATGGTTGTCCCCATTTCAGATTTAAAGGAAATTCAGTACCTAAACCATATTTTCTAGTATTTATATTTTTTTCAGAAATTAAAAAAATTAAAGTCTCTCTGAAATTTGTACAAAGCCCTTTTATAATTCACCACCCTGTGCCCATGGAGGAGCATATAAATACACATAAAAACCGATGGCACTCTTCAAAATAATCTGCTTATTGTAAGGTTTCATCATTATGTGTAAGGAGAAACAATCAGAGGTAATTTTAGTACCCAAAGGCTCATATTCAATAAGCTAATTTTCACAGAGCTCTACCATTACAATTTTCTATACAAATGATTCAGGATACTGTACATGTTTATACACAGAACTAATGATTTTCACATGTAAAATTTATTAAGCCAAATGCATTAGGTATTACCAATGCTCTCTTAACATGGAACACTGATTTTACTATGACTGCACCAGTGCTTTCTCACTGTAGTGAGCATTTCATTTTCCAGTCCAATCAGTACTTTTATGCATAACCCAAATTCAGTTTAGTGTATTACAGTAGCTACATCAAAAAGTTTAAACCAAAAAAAAAAAAATAAAAAGTAAAAAGCACACAGACAACCAACATTTGTTCTGGTTAATTGATTGATAAAAATTAAAACATGGTATATCAGTGGATTGTTCTGTTACTACTGAGAGAGTAATATGAAAAAATTGGTCATGTACGTTATGTTACGAATGAATTTAAGGATTAAACAATGCTGACATTCATGTGTAAAGAAACCTTTAGATTTAGTTTTGTCATTTGTTACATTCAATATCTTTAAAATTAACTGAAATTTTAAATATTTTCAACTTTATTTATGAAATACTTAACATTTTGGAATAAAATCTCCAATTAAGAGCTGTATGCATTTCCTTGGAATCCACTAGTTAAACATGGTTTATGTATGGATTATAACAAAAAAAAAAAAGAAAGTAATTATTTTATTTATTTATATATATATATATATATATATATATATATATATATATATATATATATATATATATATATATATATATATATATAAATAAAATGAAACTATTCTTCCTTCCTATAAAAACCAATCCAAAGAGTAAAGTTTAACACCTTGTATTTCCAGTTTTAATGATCAAATAAAAAATAAAAAAACAGTGCATGCAGCTTAGTTGATCAAATGAACCTAAGAATTGTAGAGGAAAAACAAAAAAGAACAAGAAGAGACAATGTTCAAAATTTTTCATGTCTTTCAAAGTTTAAATTTCATCCAGCACAATAAATACGGAAAATTCAGACATCTGTTATGACATGTAAAAAGTGATCTGCAGATCAGTCCAGTAACAGGAGGATATCCTTTAAAACAAAGCCAAGCCTTGGTCACCTTTAATAAATGATGGCAAGTCAGTTTTATAAAATTAATACAAAAAGTATCCCCAATAATCATACTAGTGGATTTCCAGGATTAGCTTTCAGAGCAAACTTATAAAAGTGGTTTGTGCAACTAAAACTGGAATTCCAGTTTTTTCACATGAAGTGACTTGCAGAATGTGCACTGCAATGTCATTTTGTCTAAGAAACTTATAAGTTATCTCCAGGCTGATACTGTGGTTCTGTAGCTGTGAAATAATCTTCTAAGAAGGACTGAAGATACTCAAATGTTGGTCTTTCATCTGGCTCCTTTTTCCAACACAATTTCATCATCTCATGGAGTGACTCTGGGCAGCCTTGAGGACAAGGCATTCTGTAACCTCGTTCCACCTGTTCAAGTACTTCTCTGTTGACCATGCCTAGAACAAGAATATCACAGAATCTTAAGATATATATTCACAACAACATTGATAACCACTACTACTGGAGTATGTCATAGTTTAAAATACATTCCTTCAAAGTAGACATTGCTTCTGTCTCAGAATGGAAAGATGCATTATTTCACATATCTTCCAAATATACACTTTATTTTACTTCAAACTATTTATAGTTCGGAAGGGCAGTAACACATGGTAAAAACTCATTGCTGATTAATGGAAGTTTGATCATGTATATGAAACACATTTAGTCTCAATAAGGCATTGCTAATCTGGGCACTTTTTCTGCTGGGGGAAAAAAAAAAAAAAGTACACATAAGTAATTGATAGTTAATCTGTAATTAGGAAGGAAGCCACCAGGAATATGGGAGAAGTGGAGTGGGAACATGGGAGGAGTCGAGTGGGATTATATGTATGTACTGGTTGGGATAGACTTTATTACAGTGGTACTATGTTTTTTAATTGAAATGTTTTGACTGTTTAAGGGTGGAAAAAAAATTTGAACACAAATATAATCATACAATGAGATGACTGCATTAGTTTACAGAGTGTTGTTTAAGGACTGTATGGATTAAGTGCTGCCATGCACTAAAGAATATGTAACCCATTCACAGTTCAGTAAATGTAGTTTTCTAATTTTAGGTTCGTCTTACTGTAATGTAGAGGGGTGGGATGTGATTCTTCAAATTGAGCAAAACAAGACAGATTCTTAAAAAAAAATTTTTTTTCTTTTTGGTAATGCCTGGGTAGGCACACTACCGCAATAAACAAAAATAGCATTCTAGTATCCTTGTAAATTGTCAATATTTATATCTAGAGCACATAGGCATAGGAAAGTAGGAGACTGAGAACATCTGTCAAACATACTTTCTGATCTTGAGTTAAACTATAAGTCTCTGTCAATGGCTCCATTTCTTTTCTAAGATGCAAATCTAAGGTCCTGTTTCAATGATGGCACAGTGCTTAGTGCCGTTGCCTCACACTTCCAGAGGGGTGCATTTGAATCCCTTCCAAAATCACTGTCCGAATTTAAGTTAGCATTTTTGCCCTAAGTAAGTTTCTTTCCAGGTGCATTGCGATTCATCACAAAAAAATCTATATTAAGTTAAGTAATAACACCGCTGAGCCAGATGTAAATATGCCTGGAGACAACCCTGAGTGAATTTTGCTTAAAACTGGGTGGGAACAATTAGACAGCTCATTGAGTGTCACTAATTTCTAAACCAATCCAAAATCTCATGAAGGCAATGCTCAAAGTAAGGTCTAAGACTGTGAAATAGAAAGTCTTCAAACATAGTTGAAACTTATTAAAAAAAAAATTCAAAGGCAAATGCGGACATTCGATTGTAAAAGAATAATATGTTTTAGCCTTATCAATTTTTGCATCGGCTTACTCCAGACAAGCTATGCAAAGCTGCAGCACTTCATCACCATAAACAGCCGTTTCATAATTATGAATAGGTCATTTTTTTTTTACATTCATTAATGTAATTTTCAGTCATACCCCATTTACAATGTAGTTTTTAATTATTTAAAAAAAAAATTTTCCCCAAACTTTTCTGGTGCTGAAAAAGTATCATTTTGCATCAGATTCTCTTCCATTCAGTCTTAAAACCGAGATCCATGACTGTTGTTTAATGTGAAGACCTTCTCATTAAAGTAAATGGAGCATAACTCATTCTGATTTTCCTTTTATTACAACACATGAAAATCCCCACTTTAAAACAGCCAACATGCTGTATCTCAATTTTTTTCCATTTTACATAGTTGCTTTTTTGAAACAATGCTTAAATACAACGAGATGTAAATTAAGAATATTCAGGGATATAGAAAAAGCCTTTGACAGAGTTGAATGGGACTACCTATTCACAACATTGCACACATTTGGGTTTGCCCCAAATATATGCACATAGATAAAACTACTTTACACCAGTCCAGAAACGTTTGTCTGTATTAGCAGCATTATCTCAGACTACTTCAAACTAGAACATGGTACAAGACAACATCTCTATCACCATAGCTTTTTATAATTACCATTCACTTTCAAAATGCATCAGACATAAAGGGGATTCTTAGCGAAGGTCTTGAACCGAAAATAATATTATATGCAGATATGGTATATATCAGACCCAAAAACATCTTTTCCAGTAGTCCTTAGCATAATTTCACAACATATCTGAACTCAAGATCAATTTGAATAAAAGTGTGCTTTTTCAAGTGAACTCCCTAGCACACAATTGGACATCTATCCATTTATTTTATCAGAACAGTTTAAATATCATGGGGTAAATATCACAAGTAAATATAAGACCTTTTAAGCATGGGGAGGGGAGAGGAGAGAAAGAAAAACAAAAAAAAAAGATCAACCATCCATCTCACATAAGCAGGGAGAATCAATACTGTCAAGAAGAACATCCTTCCCAAGCTTCTATTTCAGAGCATCCCCATATACATTAAGAAAATAGTTCTTTAAAAAGTTAGACTCAATTATAACCTCATTACTTCATTTATCTGGAATTTGAGATGTCCATGCATTCAAAAGGCAACTAGACAAAGACTGCAAAATGTGGCATGGCACTACCTAACTTTCAATTTTATTACTGGGCGGCAAGTACACACAAATTGATGAATATATGAAAGCCTGGTGTGCAATTGAAATAAAGTCTTGCTGTACTTTTTTGCAAATGCAAATTGTCAAAATACCAATAATCTGGTTGTTCATCAATCACTTAGAATCTGGAACCAATGCAGGAAGCACTTCAAGGCAGAGAAGCTTTTATCTGTTGCGTTTCTACATGATAAAATCACCTTTTTTCAATCCTCTCAAACCTACACAGTATTTAATCTTTGGAAAATGATAGGGTTTAAAACATTTAGAGAAATGTATATAGATAATATTTTTGCATCTTATGAACAATTACGCTTCAAATTTAACAGCCCAGCAACACATTTTTTTCACTACTTTCAAATCAGAAATTTTGCTAAAAGAAACCTACCCAATTTTCCACACCTGGAATAGAAATGTGGGGGAGAATACATACTGATCAGTCTTGAAGACTCAGACAGCATCTCAAAATTTATATTATTAAATAAATAAATGTATCTCAAAGTCTGTTCCTTTCAAAGATCCTTGGGTATGGTGGGAAAAGGAACTTAATATCTTAAAAGGAATGGAAGGCAATGCACATAATACACTCTAGCTCGCCATATTCACAAAGCATTCAATCATTCCACTTAAAACCTCTCATTGATCATATTATTTAATTTAAAACTGTATCCTGGGCAAGATTCAACCTGTGAATGTTGCAATATAGCTCCTGCCTCACTGGGCCACATGTTTTGTAAGTGCACCAAATTAACAATTTTGAATAAAATCTTTTAATGCCTATCAAAAAGCCTTGGTTTCAAAATCACCTCAAATCCATTAACAGCTGTGTTTGGTGTACACAAAGATGAGTTAAAGTGGAGAAGGACAAATTGATTGTAATTACCTGTACCACACTACTAGCATATATACTTACCTTGCTCACCTGGAAGAATCCCAAACCACCTTTTATAAGTTAATTGGTAACTGATGATATATACTATATAAAACTGAAAAAAATCAAATTCTTACTTACAGGATCTGTTCAATACTTTAAAATATAGCAACATATAATAAAATTTTAGAAAAGGCATTTATTTCGGGGGGTAAAAATGGCATTTTTTTGCCAATGCTGTTGTCTCTCTTCTCTTCATCTTGGGTGGAGGATGTTTTGTTTAGTTTGCCTTGATTATATGGAATGTTATTTTCTTCAAATACAATTAAAAAAGCATTGAGACCATATTTATTACAATATTAATGCATCTAAAAAGGAGAAACAAAAAGACAAATTATGTGGACCCTGACTTGATATTATGATGATCCCATAGGTCAGGAGCCTCTTTTCTGGGTGAATCCACAGATGCCAACTGGCTTTTTTTTCTGAATGGCACAATACAAATGGTACCCTGCAGCTGCCCAGTGGACACCTCCAAATATTAAAAGCCAAAACAGCTTTCAGAAATTCTAGGACCCACCAGTGAGTATGTTGCTTCAAGCAACATTTGATTTATATGTATTGAAAGACTGCAGAAAAGTTGTTCACAAAATGAAGTTGTCTTATCAATATGCAGTACATGTCCCTTAAGGTTTGTATAATACATACATATCATAAATTAAATGCTGCACATTTTAATGAGAATGGAAATGCATGCTTCATAAAAGGTATACTTGATTTACAGTGCCGAATAGAGTAGCCTCTACTCCAACCGTGAACTTTCACCAAGCTCTGAACAACAGACTTCTGCTTGTGTGTATTTGTGAATATGGTTCACAAACCAGGTTTATTTAAAAAGGAAGAGACATTAACATGATCTCAGCATAGAAAGGCAAGGTAATATAGATGAATACAATTTCATCCAGTTTCTGAGTGAAATATCTAACTCATCAGGAATGCTTTTCAAAGATGTATTAGAACCTGAGTAGGATATCAGTCCTGTCTGCATTCATTCACTCTCCTAATAAAATAGACTTCTGGTTTAGCACATTCCAGGAAAATTTTAAAATTTAATGTGAAAGCACTTTAAAGCACTTTGTAATTGTGAATCCTAGATGTGTACACTGGTAATACAGTAACAAATTTTCTAATTTAGCATTTCCTGTAGAAGCACTTACAAAGACCGATACACTCATACCCAAGTTAATCAAAAACTATAAAATCTTATATAATATGTAAAAAAAAGTATGTCATCAATGTAGACTAGTATCCCTCAACATTTCTAGCCAGTTAAAAAAAACAAAAAAACAAACAACAGTCTAAACTGCAATTAAGAAAAGGAAATCAGCTTTGAAAATTGCCACATCTTACATTCAACAGAGCTTACATTATAAAATAGGTTGATTAAGTCCAAAGGGGAGAGGAAGGCTGGGCTTGATTTCCATCACAAAACTTTATATTACCAATATACAGTATTGTATTTATTTGGTACGTGCATAATAAAAACATTTTTTGAAAACAAAATAATACTTTGTGCTTGTAAAAAGGATAGTAATTTTTAAACAGTATTTTAGTGAACACTTTCAAATTAACTGAATATGACAAATCTAAATTTCACTTAGATTAGATTGCACTACAGTACATCACACATTCAGGTTTTAGGAAGAGGCTGGATTTAAATTGAGAAGAAGTTGTGAGGTGGCAACACTACTGGATATATAGGACACCACCGCTGTTTTTTGTAAGCAACTATAATCATGTAAAAACACTGCAAAAATTGAATATTAACAGAGCAGGGTTTTTTTCCCTAATTATTTCAATATTAAAGATTGGGGAAAATAAGAAAATAACCCACTGTAAATAAGTGAACACTTACTAAAAATTAAAACCATTACTAAAAAAAATGGAATAAAAGGCTAAATATGAAAAAAGTAAGCATACTAATAAATGAAATACTAGGTGTCATATTAGAATTCTTGTAGTCCCTCTCTGTGTAGGGATAAAACTCCTTACCTGGATATGGAACTCTTCCTTTGGTAACCAGCTCTGTCAAAAGAATGCCAAAAGACCATACATCGGATTTAATTGTGAATCGACCATATAATGCAGCTTCTGGCGCTGTCCATTTGATAGGGAATTTTGCTCCTATATATTTGTAAAGGACAACATAACAAACAACTGTTAAACTGTGAATTACTATCCATGGTTAGGAGCACGAGCCGATTACAGCGCTATGCCGCACCCCCCCCCCCACATGGCGAACCAACCCGATTGAGATCCGAGTGCAGCCATGCAACGGGCGACACCACACTGAACAATGAGAGTGTTTATTTATTTATTTTTTTAAATCAGTGGCGGGAGTATCAATCTTCCCACTAACAACCCCCCATGTTGGGGAACCTACTTGTAGGGCTGGATGCAGATTACCGTCATACCCAGGATGGAGCATTTGCAGGTTAAGGGCCTTGCTCAGGTGCCCAATGGAGTAGAGTCACTTCTGGAATTTATGGGATTCGAACTGGCAACCTTCCAATTGCTGGCACAGATCCCTAGCCTCTGAGCCACGACTCCGCCCCCACTATACATGTGATGTAGTAATAAACAAAATTTTGTTTTTTTGTTTTTTTTTGGTAAGATGCATAAGGGCCAATTCATACTTGAGCATTGTAAATTTCAAGTGTTAAGTATTTTAAAACATTTAAAATCATTTTGCAAGCATTTTAAGCATTTTTCCAGCGTTTTCAAAGAGTTTTGCAGGCAAAATATGATTGACATTTCCATTTTGTAGGCTGTGAGATATTGTTGTTAAATAATTGTGTTTGCAGAATGTCCTTTATGACTAATACTTTTAATCCTGGCGATAATAGTACTGAAGAGCAAGTGTCATCAACCCATGTTGGGTGCACCCTGTTCTGCAGCAAAGGGAGTCAAGAGGACAATTCTGAACTCTAAGGCAACAGTCATTGGATTTCTGAACAAGTCATTGATCGTCTACAATGAAAATATATTCAAAAACACTTCAGAATTCATGAATTGTGCTGGTTTCAGTGGTCTAAGATTGACGTTCTAATCTTATCACCTGATCAAAGAGGCAATGAGTGGAGATCAAACCACTTCATGGTGAGCTGCCTCAGAATATAGGGGTACCAGCTCAGTTGACAAATGGGTAGTGAAGATATCCTGGGAAGAGTCTAGGCCACATTTAGCATTCAAGTCAGAACAAATGTCTATTCCTATATCAAGGAAGAATGTAGACTTGGAATCTGAACAGGTCCAGTGCAGTAGCAGAGATGGCAGGAAAGAGATGTGGCCAAAAATGCTTCAAGAAACTAAGACCCATTGGTGAATACCAGGGGTAACTAAAGCCATCAATTAAGGTAGATGACATTTTATACAATGTTAGCAGGAGAGTGTCTGAATTTTGCAAGAGGTACTAAAAAGCCAAGAACATCTAAGTATGTTTGTTTCATGATTCCATGAGGAGAATGACTGTTGGGTACATCAAAAAGGTTCTGGTAAAATGAATTTGGAAACACTGGAAGACGTCTATGGCTAACAATGCTACAGAAACTGAGAAACTTATGAGAGGGGATGATGTTATGTTACTAGAAAATTTGTGCAGTATTTTTGATTAATAAGACTCCAGAGTTTTGAGGAATGTGTTAACAATAGTCACTCTGGATTAGCCAACAGAGTACAGCTGTTCTAGTTTGGTAGGGGGCAGAAATAAGTGATTCCTACAAACAGTTAAATCATGATTTCCTGGATAGCAATGTTCAGAATTCTACCCCGGCTATGCAATAGGGGCCCAAGCCTTGTGCAAATATTTGAGAATACCATTAAGATTCATCACAGTGTCTACATGTTTTATATATAAGCAATGTTGGACTCCACCAAGCATATGCTTTCTGTAGGACCTCTGTTTATTAATATGCAGAATATTTGAACTTTTTAGGAGGTAAGGCTTGATTATTTGACCTACCAATGTGCAGTCTTCTCAGAGTCACCGCAACTCCAAACCAAATAAAATATCAGGCAAACACAACCTTTAGAATGCATACAAACCTTGTCTAGCAGTATATTCATTATCTTCAATTAATCTTGCCAATCCAAAATCGGCAATCTTGCAAACAAGATTGTCACCAACAAGAATGTTGGCAGCTCGCAGGTCTCTATGAATATAGTTCATCCTCTCAATAAAAGCCATTCCATCTGCAATCTGCAAAACAATGTAATTCATTCAGTAAGTAATAAAATTGATCTTAAAGCAACAAGGAAACTGACCTAATACAATTTCTGTGTGAAAATCAAACATACACATCCAAGTAATTTAAACAGGGAACTGAACTATAACCATTATCTCAGATATATTTTACAAACACTAAAGAGCTGAGGCAGGAAGACCCTTGTAGTGAATTGGGCAGTTAAGGCCTTCAACTTATTTAAATTTTACTATTACAGTCACTTTTGTTTACTGTTGACTTATTAAAATAAGAATTCAGCTCTGTTTGATACAGATTACTATTATTGGCAGCCAGCCTTAAACAAGGGGGCTGCCAATAAAAAAAAATAAGTGCTACACAATTCATATGAAGACTGCAATGATATAGACAAAATATTCAGAAAGAACTCAAGCAAGTATTTGAATTGAGTGTCTACATGTTAACAGGAGTTCTAAAAGAAAAACTGCTTTTTAATGTCAATGCTATTACCCAAGCCACAGAAACCAATCATTGCTAACATGCCAAAATCAAATCATATATTGAGTATGCACTAATATGTCTATAATGTCTTTTTTATATATATATATATATATATATATATATATATATATATATATTATATTATATATATAATTATATTATATTATATTATATATATATATATATATATATATATATATATATATATATATATATATTATATTATATTATATTATATTATATTATATTATATTATATATATATATATAAGAAAAAGATTTCCATTACTGCATTCTTACAATTATATATTCCTATCACTGAAAACAAATATAAAATTTGTGAGTCTGTAGCTCTTTAAGTAGAAAATGTTATACAAATCACATTCACTCTTGGTATATGCAGAATTCTAAAATGTGGTATTGTCCAAACATGAAAAGCAACAAACATTTTTAATCCAAACAGGTGATCCTTAAAAATGACAACTATAAAGGAAGGAAATAAATATCAGGAAAGTTAGGAAAATTACCCATCTGTTTACATAGATAGAATGGGGGTTTGTAATAAAGTGAAATTCTAAACTTTAGAAAGAGCAGTTACAATACATACTCCACCACAGCCACATTTAATTGAGACATTAATTTGCAGCAATATGTGCTAATGACTTAGCTGACCCTGCAGAACTGAACCAGTACTACAGCATGTGACTAGTGGACCTCATGCTTATTATGGCACAATTTAATGTCCTATTTATATTATATATATATACACACACACACACAAGTATAAATTGCAGGTGTTAAAAGTATAAAATTACATGGCATCATTGCATTTGTACAATTTGCTGGGAAAAAAAACACATTAATGCATTTTACCTGTGCAGCCATATCCACCAGTTGTGGTAGTTTTAGGTGTTTTCCCTCACCTTCTTTAAGGAAGTCTAGTAAACTACCTACAAAAAATGTAACCAAAAAAGGATTCAGAATGGCTGTTTCCAACACTTCAGTATGTTTCTAAACTGCCAGACATTTTGTATAGGTGTGCCAAGTATAAAACAGAAAACAAACAATATTAAGCAAATAATAATTGACCACATAATAGAAACAATTAGGTTTATGAAATGTCGATTGCATTTACATTAAAACCACACAGGTGATTACTTGTAATACTTTACAAACATGTTTAAGAAAAATTAATAATATTAACACTAATTTTTCTCTTCAGATTTAAAGCACTTAATGTTTATATCCCTCACTGCAAAGTAAAGCATACTGGATTTGTAAAAGACAAGTCCAAAACATTTGCATTATAAAAGACACAATGCTGTTAGAGAACAGAGACACTTAGCCAAAGAAACTGACCTTTTGCCATATATTCAGTAACAATATAGATGGGCTCTTCAGAAACCACAGCATATAGAGGTACCAGTTTGTCATGACGAAGCTTTTTCATAATTTGGGCTTCTTGAAGGAAAGCCTCTGGTGACATAGTGCCAGGTTTTAATGTCTTAATTGCAACTTTTGTTGTTCCATTCCATGTACCTGGAGGAAAAAAAAAAAATCAATACAGAATAAATAACAGACAAAATAAAAAAATAAAAAAACACTACTAAATGGTGGATAAGTTGTACTGAAAGCAGGTGCTTCTACTGATAGAGTAATTGTGAATTAACGAGTGTGAGATATTTAAAAGTGTCATGCTGAAAATTAGTTTTTTTTCTCCCCCTGCAGACATAAGCCAAATTGAACTTCATAACTTTGTTTATGCAAATTAATGTTTGATTTATCAACTATGTGCAGGAATATAAAACAAAGCACTGCTATGAATAAGGCCAGATTTCTTCTGTCAGAAACTATTAGCATTCAGGGTCATATAAATACAAACTGCATGAAACTTGCCGTAATCAAATCAACACATATTTAATCTCAGACTGCATACATAATGAAGCAGTCAGCCCATGACTACACAGTAAAGGAAATCCTTTATGTGGCACCTTTCAAAATTGTACCATTCTGGGGAAATGCTTCAATATTTTAGGCAGTGCCTTTAATAATGATTACCATTGCACAATTAAACACTAGAGGAATAACCTAGGTAAAAACATCAACTGCATGTGCATAATGGTACAGAAAGTTAAATCTACTGAAAAACTCCTCTAATATGCAGTGTTAAGACAAAATTAGGAGGTGCAGTGGGAAACAATGAGCAAGACTCAAACATGTATGATTTTGCTGCTCCTCCTTAACACTAAACTTTTCTAAAATAAGAACAGCCTGGGTGTTTTCCAAAATAAACATTTTTAACTCAACCATTTTGAAATGTAAGCAAATATATTTAATAGAGCTGTAAACAAAATCACAGTCTAAAATACTGTACATCTGAAGAAAATTTCAGAAATGACTCAGGGAGCACAGCAGCATTACAGAACAGGGTGAGACGGTTTCAATCCCATTCAAGGTATACTGTACATTTTTATTGTGTTGAAAATGAGTAAAACATTGTTTAAAAACATCTCATTATGCCACAAGTTAAAGCATCAAAACAAGTGGCAAATCCAGCTACCCATAATATTGGATATCTTGACTTACTGAAAACACTAAATTTCTCAAAACATTGCCCAAGACCACTTAATTCACCAACTTATCACAAGTAGCAGTGGCTAAGGTGATGTGAAGGAGGCAACATTATTCTCTCAAGGAACTAAAGACAAAAGCATTAACTTCCTGACTCATATATGTTGATTTGAAACAAGAGAAAATGAAACAAACGGCTCTGAATCATCTGATGGCAAATGTCAACTGAAGAAGCAGAAAAAAATGTTCTAGATTAAACCTGATATCATGGCCAGGGTATATAAAGACCTTACTACACCTACATTTGTGGTTTTCTAGTTGAAGTGGTGATAGTAGTACTAATAGTAATATCGTCACATGAACAAAAAAAAAAAAAAAAAAAAAAATCTTATGAACATGAACTTTATCACACACACTCATGATTGCTACGCACACCGATGCGTTCAGATTGGTGTATTACAGCACTGGTACATTTTTTTCTGAAATGGCTAAAGCTGAAAGATTCCCTCAAGAAACATAGTAAATATATAAAAGCAATTCTGAGAGAGTGCATTTCATCCATCCTTTAGTAAAGTATATGCACCTTCATGATGTTGTGATTTCCCAGTTTTACAATGCCTCAATTCAATAACGATAGGCTGACAATAAATAGTTTGTACAGAGTTTTATAGAAAACTCATATACCATATACTAACAGTTATCAGCTTTCAGCCTAACTAGGCACTTAGCAGGAAATCTTTACGGAGCACTCTTCATTATCATCTTAAAAATGATGGCAGAACACCCCTCCATCATACTCTCATATAAAAAGAAAAATGTAAGCCTAGATATCCTGAAAGCTTTTCTGGTGGCTCATGGTCACCCAACATCCTATTACCACAATTTAAACAGGTTTTCTTGTTATTTTGTCAGCTATCTGTAATATTAAAATATATAACAAATGATACCTTTACAAAAAGATTGAATGAATAGGAATTCCATGATGAAGGCAAAGTTTTTTTTCCTCTGAATATTTTTTCACTGGTCGATTCATATTTGTTTGTTGCTCAAAATGTTAATATTTTCAGTTGTTTGATTTAAACATAAATCAATTACTGCCAGAAAACATTTCTTTGAAGACAATATTTTTTAGATATACAATGTTTTCTAAATCTAACTTGTTCTGTGTGTTTAAACATCCTAGAGTGAGCAGAAATATTTACATACCCATCCATACTTCACCAAAGCATCCTTGTCCAAGTTTCACTTCTAATCTTAGTGATTCTCTAGGTATTTCCCAAGCATCTTTAGCCAGTCCCTGTGTTTGTGGCTTAACAGTTGGACACACAGTTGTTAGTCTGTGGCATAAACCATCTGCATGTTCTACAAATAAATAAATATGTATTATTTTATGCAGTCTGCTGCATGTACAGTATAGTTTTCTCATTAACTGTAAAAAAAACAACAAAAAAAAAAAAACAATGCATTTGTTTAAGGCAGCATTCTTCCACTAGTTACATTCTGAAGTGTTTGCTCCAATTCAACAGTATTAACAAGTGGCAACTCCAGGAAATTATACAGCTTGAAAATAGCTGTAATATGAATTTACGGTCTGTATACACTAAATCTTACGATTCATGAGTGAATTGAACATTTAGTTACATTAGATACTATTTGTTGGCAATAAATAAATAAATAAACAAATAAAAAGATTGCCATTAATGACCATGTACTGAGGGCTTTTTTCCCCTTAATTACAGGTTTCCTGGCTACTTTGAGAGCAGAGTCTGAAGCTATTATTTTCAGTCAAATCACACTCTTTGCATTTGTATTTAAGCTACTAATCACTATCACTTTAAACATTGGCTTTACTGCCAATGTAAAATCTAAAGGCACATTGATAAAATTTGAAATGTGTACAACTGTTTCAGCGATCTAACATATTAAAAATAACACAGCAAAAAGATGCATCCATTACCTTATCCCTAAACAATGCAACCAGGCCAATAATTTAACTTTTCAGGCATTCAGGAAACAGCTTTGCAAAAAAATTGTAGCCAATATATTATTCTATTTAAAGATTTTTTTTTTAAAACTTGCACACATAATTCACATGAATATGCTACTCAAAAATATGTTTTTCACAATAATTTAACCTCAAACTAAAAAGCTGCAAAGCAATTTGAACAAAGGCACAAAAACTCCAACAATTTACAGGGACCATGCAGCCTGACATAACACACAATGGAAGTGCAAGATGTCTACGGTCAAACATATTCTCTAAGCATGAAAAATTGATGCGTCTCAAAAATAAAACTTAAAAAGGCCAAGAAACATTTAATTCTTTACTAAACGTAACTACATAAAATATTTTTAATGGATTGCTGCTGAATAATGAGGAAGTCAGATTAAAAAATGCCTAGGTTTGGCATGACTGGTAATCTAATATTCCCTCATCTGCTGTTTCAATACTTTGGTTAACAATCAGACCTGATATAGGTCAGCCCTTTCCAACACAAGCCTGGCTATTGCCATTTATTAACTAACACAGTGAAACTGTCATCATAAAAATTAGAGGCATACCATGACATGATCACAAGGTCTTAAATTTCCAAAGATAAATAAAAGTATTCTTGAATGTAAAGCCTGCAGTTCAGGAATTGGTATTTGTGTTACAACTAATGGGAAGAGAGCTCGTGCATTTTAATAATTATTGCAATCTTTGTGATAAGTTAATATTTTCTTTCATTTCTCGGATGACCTACTGTGGTGCAAAGCATGGATGCTGTTACAATAAGGTTTGTCCTTGGAACTGTGGCTCATAGTGGTTGGGAGAGCCCATCATCAGACCACTAAAATATTCTACCAAAAAAAGCATGAACACAAAGGTTTGATGTAGTACAAGACATTACAACCCTGAAGATGCTTGGTGGTTAACAGGCCTAGATTAAAAATTTTCAAAGAACTTAGGATACAGAGGTTTATTTTCTCTAAAATTTGTGTTAATTGGAGTTTGTTTTCCTCTAATGTGCTGTCAGCTGAGCTAATAATAATGTATTTTTTAACATTTCCTTATATCATAATAAAAATCCTAAAAACCAAAAAATATATTTATAATGATTGTGAATTAACATATTTTAAGGTGTCTGCGTTAACTTTTTATTGTAGAATCTTTATTACAACTACAGTATGTTATATTTGTAAATGTGAGTGGCACTCTATATGTGGAAGGTGTGGTATATAAAAATAAAATTGAATTAGATAGTAGTTCTTGGTGTTCAATAATCAGTTAACTGCTGAAAATGCAGTATCACTTAAGACATGGTTGTGTTGTAGACTTTACCTTTAAATACACCTGTAACAGTTCTCCATGGTACACAGCCTCTGGAAAGTTAGAACAATGCAAGCAGGTAAATTTGTAGCAGTTCAGATCGATACAACTTCAGGATTAAGAGCTGTGAGTGAGTTTGGGTTGAGTGCTGTTTCTACACCGTGAGAAAGCAGAAACAAGTAAACAGCAGTAACTTAAGGTGTACTAAGTTGCCCCTCGTGGAATACTGCAAAAGCGGAAACATTGTAAAAGTACATCCAATATCCAAAGAGTGCTCTACAGTTTGTATTTGTTACTGCATAGAGACTTATTTTAAATATGTTTACACGATCTATAACCTAAAATAGGATTTTATTTTTAATATAAAGACTATATAGTTGCATCCAATACTGTGCTGCCAACACTAGCAAACATGATCATTTTTCAGAGGGAGTAAATGTTTTTTCACAGATCAGTGTTCACAGTATCTTAGACACAAGTTAACATTTGTTGTGTGAAAAAAGCTTAAATTTTATTGTTGCTGTGCACTTTAATATCCATATTAAACAAACACTTTACTTGAAAACTTTAAACCAGAATTAAATCTCATTTTTTATTCATAAACATTGAATGTTTATTCTTAAGTGCCAATATGAATTTAATACGTAAAACATATTACCTGTGTAATGTTTCACCAGTTTTTGGAGTGTTTCAAATTGAGCCCTTGTTGTAATATAATAACCACCATTATCAAGTTTTCGGATTTTGTAGTGTTTTACATTGTCACCTTTCACTTCATCCCAGTCTCGAATTGAGAGTGAATAAGCACCTGGCATTAAAAGAAGGGAAGAAATGACAAACGATTATTCACAGATATACTTATTTTGGTTACAATCATAGTATATACATATATGAATGATAAAAATATTGATTAAAACTGGTTGTACAGGTTATTGACCCAAATGTGAAAACAAAAACCTTAATTACTAAATACATCCATTCTGAAGTTGCAAAGGTTTTGATTTAAAAAAATAATAATAATAAAAAAAAAAAACAAAAAAAAAAACAACCACCACCCTTCTAAATTTCTGAGGAATGATCTAGCATCCTGGTTTTGAACCTAATGCTAGGTCACTGTCCATATGGAGTTTGCATATTTTATTTGAGAGTGTGGGGTTTTCACCCATATCACCAAAGACAAGCAGGTTAAGTGAATTAGCAATTCAAAATTAGTACGAGTGGAAGTGTGGACAGGAGTATGTGCGTCAGAGTAGATAAAATGAAAACTTATTTGACTAAATCCACCCTACAGAATACTCAACAAGCCCCATGAGGCAGGGTCATCTGCCCATCACTGCAGGGAACTGTTCTCAGCCCTATAAAGGCTTAGGGGAAAACCCAAAGACCCTTGCAATGCATTGAATGCACTTGTGGTGGTGGCAAGTTCTCCAGTGTTTATTGCTTTTGATTATTAGTGAATTACTGATTTTTGACCTTATGCTTCATTTTTAACTTGGTACTTGAGCTTTGTGAACAGGACATGTTCACCTAGATTGCCTTTTCCTTTTCAGCCATTCCTTGCTGTGCCATTTGTGGTCTTCAGAGCTTCAGTGCTTAACGTAACCCTTTTGAAAATAAACACTTCTATAAAATTTTATAAAGATTCTTCATTGCCATTTGTGTAAGTCACTATTCAGGACCCTAGGTTTTGGGACTCTAGTTTACAACAACCACTGCATGCCACTAAAATAACACAGCTGATACACTTAGTGTATTATTTGGCTAGCAAAACATGAAAGTTAAATATACTTCTACAGAGGGAGATATCAAACCACTGAACAACAGCAGAAGAGCTGAACTTCAGTCAAGGAACTAATTCACTGAAAACGTGAAACGTTGCCATCAATGGAGATGGACAATGAGATGAAAAATTAAACGGACAAACTTTTACAATATCTGTTCACTCTAAAGATGCAGATTAATACTTGAGAAAATTCTTGCTTAAAAATGTATGCATTATGTAAACCTAAGGCTTTTGTTTTCAGCGGTGTTACCCAGCTTCACTCTGGAAATTTGCTAAATCAATGGGCTTTATAGTGCCATTGGTTAATCGGAAGCATCAGAAGTAATATGCAACTAAGTACTTTTCTATATTCAATAGTTTTTTTTGCTATTTATTGCCTTTGATTCCTGTATGTCTAATCATTGTACTCTGTTGACATCTGGTAGGTGATCAAAAGCTTAGTAATAAAAACTTAAAATATGCGCTTCAGTTTCTCCCTTTGTGGCTTACTAGCTACACGTATACACATACAGTACATACATACATATACATATGTACATAATATAAAGATGGTGAGCCCATGGGAAGGGGGGACCCACGTTTCCTCTTCAGGCTATGCCCGGCCGAGCCCCATGGGTGCAGGCCCTGCCACCATGCGCTCGCAATCAAGCCCCACCTCCAGGCCTGGCTCCAGAGGGGGGCCCAGTGACCCGTGTCCGGGCAAGAGAAAACGCTATTCAAATTTTTTATTCTTCATAGAAGGTTTGATGAACCGCTCTTTGTCTCATTCCTCTCCTAAGATCAGTTTGCCTTGGGTGGTCCTACCAGGGGCATAAAGCCCCAGACAACGGAGCTCCTATGATCATTGGGACATGCAAACCCCTCCACCACGATAAGGAGGCGGTTTGAGGGGGTGGGGGCCCAAAGAGGTCGGGTGCAGTGTGAGTTGGGTGGTGGGTGAAGGTGGGGATCTTGGCAGTCCGATCCTCGGCTACAGAAGCTGGCTCTTGGGACGTGGAATGTCACCTCTCTGAAGGGGAAGGAGCCTGAGCTAGTGCGTGAGGTCAAGAGGTTCCGGCAAGATATAGTCAGGCTCACCTCGACGCACAGCCTGGACTCTGGAACCAATCTCCTTGAGAGGGGCTGGACTCTCTACCACTCTGGAGTTGCCCCCGGTGAGAGGCACCGAGCAGGTGTGGGCATACTTCTTGCCCCCCGACTTGGTGCCTGTTCATTGGGGTTTACACCCTGGTGGACGAGAGGGTAGCCTCACTCCGCCTTCAGGAGGGAGGGAGGTGGGGGACATTGAGTCCAAATGGGCCATGTTCCATGCCTCTATTGTTGAGGCGGCTGACCGGAGCTGTGGCCGTAAGGTGGTTGGTGCCTGTCGTGGCGGCAATCCCCAAACCCGTTGGTGGACACTGGTGGTGAGGGATGCTGTCAAGCTGAAGGAGTTGTGCTACAGGACCCTTTTGTCCTGTGGGACTCTGGAGGCAGCCAATAGGTATCGGCAGGCCAAGCGGAATGCGGCTTCGGTGGTCGCGTAGGCAAAAACTCTTTGGGAGGAGTTTGGGGAGGTCATGGAGAACGACTTTCAGACGGCTTCAAGGAGATTCTGGTCCACCATCCAGCGTCTCAGGAGGGGGAAGCAGTGCAGTGTCAACACTGTATATGGTGGGGATGGTGTGCTGCGGACCTCAACTCAGGACACTGTGGGGAGTACTTCGAAGACCTCCTCAATCCCACTAATATGCCTTCCAATGAGGAAGCAGAGCCTGGGGACTCATAGGTGGGCTCCCCCATCTCTGGGACTGAGGTCACCGAGGTGGTCAAAAACTCCTTGGTGGCAGGGCCCCAGGGGTTGATGAGATACGCCCGGAGGCTCTGGATGTTGTAGGACTGTCTTGGTTGACACGCCTCTGCAACATCACATGGACATCAGGGACAGTGCCTCTGGTTTGGCAGACTGGGGTGGTGGTCCCAATCTTTAAGAAGGGGGACCGGAGGGTGTGTTTCAACTACAGAGGGATCACACTTCTCAACCTCCCTGGAAAAGTCTATTCGGGGGTCCTGGAGAGGAGGGTCCGTCGGATAGTCGAACCTCCGATTCGGGAGGAACAGTGTGGTTTTCGTCCTGGTTGCGGAACAGTGGACCAGCTCTACACCCTTAGCAGAGTCCTGGAGGGTGCATGGGAGTTTGCCCAACCAGTCTACATGTGTTTTGTGGACTTGGAAAAGGCATTTGACCATGTCCCTCAGGGAATCCTGTGAGGGGTGACTAGTTTACTGTCAAATAATGCAAAGAGTACGCGACACGTGTTTCGCCATTCCATGATCTGCTTCTCGCAACTGAAAGAGGACAGACCAACCACAAGCGTTACCTAGCAGGTAACCACCCACACAATTCAGGTAGTCGAGATTCAGACTACGAATGCAACATATATACACATACAGTGATCCCTCGCTAGATCGCGCTTCGCCTTTCGCGGCTTCACTCCATGGCGGATTTTATATGTAAGCATATTTAAATATATATCGCGGATTTTTTGCTGGTTCGCGGATTTCTGTGGACAATGGGTCTTTTAATTTCTGGTACATGTTTCCTCAGTTGGTTTGCCCAGTTGATTTCATACAAGGGACGCTATTGGCAGATGGCTGAGAAGCTACCCAGCTTACTTTTCTCTTTCTCTTGCGCTGACTATCTGTGATCCTGACGTAGGGGGTGTGAGCAGGGGGGCTGTTCGCACACCTAGACGATACGGACGCTCGTCTAAATTGTGCAGCTGCTTCCTGAAATGACATACTGCAAGGTGCTTCGCATACTTAAAAGCTCGAAGGGCACGTATTGATTTTTGATTGAAAAACAAACTCTGTCTCTCTCTCTCTCTTTGTCTGCTCCTGACGGAGGGGGTGTGAGCTGCTGCCTTCAACAGCTTTGTGCCGCGGTGCTTCGCATACTTAAAAGCAAACAGCCCTATTGATTTGTTTGCTTTTCTCTATCTATGTGACATTATGTGCTCCTGACAAGCACTCCTTTGAAGAGGAAGATATGTTTGCATTCTTTTAATTGTGAGATGGAACTGTCATCTCTGTCTTGTCATGGAGCACAACTTAAACTTTTGAAAAAGAGACAAATGTTTGTTTGCAGTGTTTGAATAACGTTCCTGTCTCTCTACAACCTCCTGTGTTTCTGCGCAAATCTGTGACCCAAGCATGACAATATAAAAATAACCATATAAACATATGGTTTCTACTTCGCGGATTTTCTTATTTCGCAGGTGGCTCTGGAACGCAACCCCTGCGATGGAGGAGGGATTACTGTATATACACTTACACATATATACACAGGTCCATAAATATTTGGACAGAGACAACTTTTTTCTAATTTTGGTTCTGTACATTACCACAATGAATTTTAAATGAAACAACTCAGATGCAGTTGAAGTGCAGACTTTCAGCTTTAATTCAGTGGGGTGAACAAAACGATTGCATAAAAATGTGAGGCAACTAAAGCATTTTTTTTTAACACAATCCCTTCATTTCAGGGGCTCAAAAGTAATTGGACAATTGACTCAAAGGCTATTTCATGGGCAGGTGTGGGCAAGTCCGTCGTTATGTCATTATCAATTAAGCAGATAAAAGGCCTGGAGTTGATTTGAGGTGTGGTGCTTGCATGTGGAAGATTTTGCTGTGAACAGACAACATGCGGTCAAAGGAGCTCTCCATGCAGGTGAAAGAAGCCATCCTTAAGCTGCGAAAACAGAAAAAACCCATCCGAGAAATTGCTACAATATTACAAGTGGCAAAATCTACAGTTTAGTAGAAAGAAAGCAAGCACTGGTGAACTCAGCAACGTAAAAAGACCTGGACGTCCACGGAAGACAACGGTGGTGGATGATCACAGAATCATTTCCATGGTGAAGAGAAACCCCTTCACAACAGCCAACCAAGTGAACAACACTCTCCAGGGGGTAGGCATATCGATATCCAAGTCTACCATAAAGAGAAGACTGCATGAAAGTAAATACAGAGGGTGCACTGCAAGGTGCAAGCCACTCATAAGCCTCAAGAATAGAAAGGCTAGATTGGACTTTGCTAAAGAACATCTAAAAAAGCCAGCACAGTTCTGGAAAAACATTCTTTGGACAGATGAAACCAAGATCAACCTCTACCAGAATGATGGCAAGAAAAAAGTATGGAGAAGGCATGGAACAGCTCATTATCCAAAGCATACCACATCATCTGTAGAACACTGGAGGCAGTGTGATGGCTTGGGCGTGCATGGCTGCCAGTGGCACTGGGACACTAGTGTTTATTGATGATGTGACACAGGACAGAAGCAGCCGAATGAATTCTGAGGTGTTCAGAGACAGACTGCTCAAATCCAGCTAAATGCAGTCAAATTGATTGGCTGTACGTTTTGGGTCATTGTCCATCTGTATCATGAAACGCCGACCAAAGCAACCCAGGAGTGTATTAAAGCAAAGAAGTGGAAAATTCTTGAATGGCCAAGTCAGTCACCTGATCTTAACCCAATTGAGCATGCATTTCATTTGAAGACTAAACTTCAGACAGAAAGGCCCACAAACAAACAGCAACTGAAAGCCGCTGCAGTAAAGGCCTGGCAGAGCATCAAAAAGGAGGAAACCCAGCATCTGGTGATGTCCATGAGTTCAAGACTTCAGGCTGTCATTGCCAGCAAAGGGTTTTCAACCAAGTATTAGAAATGAACATTTTATTTCCAGTTATTTAATTTGTCCAATTACTTTTGAGCCCCTGAAATGAAGGGATTGTGTTAAAATGCTTTAGTTGCCTCACATTTTTTTACGCAATCGTTTTGTGCACCCCACTGAATTAAAGTTGAAAGTCTGCACTTCAACTGCATCTGAGTGGTTTCATTTAAAATTCATTGTGGTAAAATACAGAACCAAAATTAGAAAAAAGTTGTCTGTCCAAATATTTATGGACCTAACTGTATATACACACACATATATACATACACACATTTAATTTTAGGGCTGCTGCAATTAATCAAAATAAATAAAATTAAATCATACTTTCTTAAATTGACTAATTATCCCTCCCAAACCCATGAAAAGTGCATCCACATGCTACTGTATGTCGCTCTGTACTGTTTGAGTAAACTAATTATGGCGGCAGCTGCACCACATTCAGCAGAAGAAGGTTCCTCCAAACCTCAGACAAAGCCAAAATCCTTCTCTGTGTGTGAGTATTTCACCTGAAAAATCTGGAGAAAATGGTTGATTGTTTATTGTGTGAAAAACAGATGGTGTTCCATGTCAGCACCAGTTCAATGCATAAACACCTGAAAAGGACACACACTGGAAGTACAGCACAGGACAAGACAACAATACCGTAAGTAACCCACTTGCACTTGCTTAGCCATTCAACAATAATTTTTTAGCAAGGGGAGGCTGGTTAACTTGCAAAATTCATACTAGTGATTAATGTTAGGAGGAAAGTTACTGCCAGGGTATTTCTATGGATAGAACAGGTAAACAGTCCATTAAAACGCATTTGCCACCATTAACCCTCGCAAGAGCACTGAAGTAATGTTGCAGTACAATAATGCACTTGCTGGGTATATTTAGGGCAGAGTTACATCCTTCACTCTTTGCCAGATATTTATTCAAGGAATAGCAACTTTTAACTCTTATCTCTTGAATTCAAAAGAAGACCACCTATTGGCAGTCAAAACCGAGTAGCAATAACATCCTATACAAACATTTCCTGGTCTTCACTTCAGTCATGGCTAAAGCTGACCTGGGAAAATTTTTTTTTTATTATTTATTTATTTATTTTTTTTTAAATATAAATCTAGTGCAGTTGACACAGTTGATCCAAACTGAAAGAGTTTGCAGCATAGTGGCACACAGCGCCCCACTCACAGTGAAGTCGCTGCTGGGAAGCTGGCTATTTGGAGAAGAAACAATTTTTTACAGGAGTTTAGATTGCTAAATGCAGACTGTACAGCTCAGCAAAATTCAGTTTTTAACATTAAAGTATGAAAATAAGCATGTCTAAAGTGAAATGGTTCTGGGCTCTTTCCACATTCGTATGTTGATTCAGACAGGCTCATGACTCAGCTTTTTTTTTTTTTTTTTTTTTTTTTGCATAAGAACTGTTTTGAGTGAATTCATAAACCTCTTGCACATGTTAAACTAACAAGGTAACCTACTGATTAAGATATGTAGTAAGTTGCTTTTGAAAAAGGGAAAAATTACTGGCAAATACCAATAATTTAAAATGAACATTTTTATATTTCACTTGTCATATATTAAAAAGAAAAATCCGAGGTCCACAACAGCTCTGCAAAGAAACAATTAAAACACTTTGGTTATTATTTTGGCCAGTTATTTCTGAGCAAAGTGTTTAAATGTGATGATGGCAATAATAAGCAAGGGGAATAATGAAGAAAAGATAAGAGTGGCATGGGATATCTTCAATACTCTGTGCTGGCCAAACTTTACAAATTGTAGTGAAGTAAGCCTTAAAGAATCCCCAGATCACAAAAACAATTGCTGCCACCAAATGCTTGGTAGACTGTTTCAAGAAGAGTGAACTCACCAGCACCAAGCTCAAAACCAAGCAAAACCAATTGGGCATCCCTGAATGCAAACTAAGTCAAGAGGTTAGTGTTACGTGGAACAGCACATATTACATGATCAAATGCTTGTTGGAGCAGAGGTGGCCAGTTACAGCAGCTCTTCCAAACCCAGAAATGACACAAAGCGAGGCATTTCCTAGGATGTTAAAAGGTGAACAGCGGAGCCTGCTGTGGTTTTTTTTTAGATGCATTTCACTTTGCCAAAAACCCCACTTTCTTTTTAATGGAAAATATTATAGTCAGAAAGAAGGCATGCCCAATGGGATCTTCATTATCAGGACTCTAACTGAACTACTTATACAGCAATTTACAAGTAAATAACTAAATGAATTCAACAGCCACAGCAACTCGGTATTTCCTGCAATCCAATTTACGATGGAAAAACAAACAGGCGCATCAATTTCCTTGACATTTCCACTGAAAGAGTAAACCGCGACAGTTAGATTGAGAGTATTTATTGCAAGGAATGATGTGCAGACAAAATACTACACTTGTCTAGGAACCACCCTTCATCGCATAAACAGAGTTGTGTTAGGACTTTGTTCAAAGCATTAACACCCATTGTAACAAAATGGACACAAAAAAGAATGAAAGACGTTGTCTTCTTTGTCTATTCACATCAAATGGCTACCCCAAGGCATTTGTTAAGCAATGCATATATAGGAGATGCCCCAGACCTCAAACAATCGACTTCAACTTGGTCCCTCACCACACCCTCCTTTACTGTGGCATGTCAGAAAGTACAGCACACATCCTGTCCAGATCTGTGATCAAGATTGCACACAAACCAGAATATACTTTACTGTCAGTCTTTTTTAATGCCAAACAAATTTAAAAAAAAAAAAAAATCAACCACAG